>NW_025883157.1:0-4293 GCF_002878395.1 Capsicum annuum
CTCGTGCCCCTTAAATTATTAGTGAATATTAATTAATGAATATTGAAACCCCTAATACTTCTTCCTTTTCATATTGACTTGGCACTCCCATCAAGAAAATAGTAATTAGGATTTATTTTACTACCAAATTAGTCTTATTAATTATGCTTTGTAAATATAAATTTGAATAAATACACTCACTTTGTTTAGTCATTTAATATTATGGGTATTACATCTAGAAATTAAAATTATCTCATCTCTCCTCTCCTCTCCTTCAGCCCTAAATCTCTCATCTTTTTTCCTTTTATCCTCTTTAGGGTTATCACAGCCTTTTTTTTCTCTCCTCTTTCTCAAAAATTTTCGTTTGGATCTAAACCGATCGATATCCATATCTTAGATTCCTCGACTGAAATTGTTGTTTTGACCCCCTTTTGACATTGTATTATATGATTCACTATTGCTCTTTCATTCTCGTCCTCTTCTTGAAACTTTATTTATATCCTTTTGTTTATTTAATTACCATTTTCCCATATCATATTTATTTAAAAAATTTTAAGTAACTTTTAATTGTTGAATAAACATACCGAGAATTTTTACTATAAGATGCAAAAAAAAGTCATCTGTTGGGAGAAGTTTAAAAACCTTGTTGGCAGTATCATTTTTTTATGTATTTTATTTGTTTCTTTGTTGTTGATGTTGTTATTGATGTTGTTGGTGGGGCTGGCATTGTTGAAATTTATGGTGTGGTGTTGTCGGTGGGTTTGGCATTGTTGGAACTTGTGGTGTGGTATGGTTTAGACGGTGGGTTCTTCTTAGCTTAAAAATAGTGGAGTCCGAACAATCAACACAAGGAGTAAGGGAGAAGAAAATAAAAAGTTTAAAGTGAATAAGAAGAGAAGAGTTGGTTACCAAAATTTAAAAAATATGTGCTGAGTAGGAATTGAACTCAAGACCAAAAGAAATAAATAGCCTTAAGCACCTATAAACAACAACTAGGCTAACCAAATAACTCTTACTATGGGCGCTCACTGATTAGATTATATATATTTTTTCTTTATTTCCACATACATATATAAAGTTCGATACGAGTTCAGTCTGTGTTCGTGCACCCGGAGGAATCCATGTGGGTCTGTCCCTTATTGTTGATGGTGTTGGAACATAGGATGTATGATTCTTTGTAGTTGATGATGTTGTTGGAACAAATATTGTTGTTTTCTTTGTTGTTGATGTTTTTTATTTGTTGTTTGTAGTTTATGTGGTTGTTGATGTTGCAACAGATGGAGCAACTGATGGAACAAATCAAACCACCAGCAAGGCTGCTATGTATTCCAACAGACTACATATCTGTTGCATTAGACTCCATATTTGACCCAATAGACTCCACATCTGACGCAAACTATCTATGATTTATGTGTTGTGTGTGTTACTTAAATAATACTGGTGACTTTATTAATAAGTAAATTAAAAAAATGGATCTAAATACAATATTTTATCTTTTTGTTGTATTTCCGAAAGATAAAGATTGGTAATCTGTTGCAAAATATATTCAACCTGTCAGATAACTTACAACATATGGACAATCTGTTGCAGCAGATAGATATATCAGTTTGCTTTTCCTTTAGCTGTGCAGTCTATTGCAACTTGCTAGTCATCTGTTTATTCAATTTCATCGAGAGCAATAGATTTTTCTAAAAACTTCTTGGCCAAACTCAATTTTTGCTCTTGGATTGCTTCTCTTTTTTTCTTTACATCCTTCAAGCTGGCCTCCAAATTCAATTTTTGCCCTCAATCCAATAGCAAAAAATTTTGTTTTGTTGAAGGATGCAAAGAAAAAAACAGAAGCAATCCAAGAGGACAAATTGAATTTGGCCAAGAAGTGTATAAAAAAAATTAATTGCTCTTGATGAAATTGAATAAACGGATGACTAGCAAGTTGCAACAGACGGAACAGTTAAAGGAAAAGCAAACTGATAAATCCATCTGTTGTAATAGATTATCCATATATTGTAAGTTATCTGACAGGTGGAATATATTTTGCAACAGATTACCAATCTTTATCTTACGAAAATACAACAAAAAGATAAAATGTTGTATCTAGATCCATTTTTTTCTAATTTACTTATTAATAAAGTCACCAGTATTATTTAAGTAATATACACAACACATAAATCTCGAATAGTTTCAACAATATTACATTAAATTTCGGATAGTTTGCTAATTACATTTTATCCCGAAATTTCAAACTGTGATACATATGTTAAGCAGTGATACATAGATGGACTAGTGATACATATATATGTATCACTAGTATATACATATGTATACAGTACTGATACATATAGCATATGTATCACTAGTAAATATAAATCCGGGATTTTATGTAATTTTTTAAAACATTAAGTGATATTGTGTAATATGGTGTCTTAAATATGGGATTTGTGTAATTTTTTCTTTTAAGGGATATGAACAGTCGTGGTTTTTTGTTTGACTAAGTCCAGTCCCTTCCAATTCTCAATCATTTTATAAATAGGTCCCTCCGGCCTCCTCACTCACTCACTCTCACTTACTATCATTCATTCTACTATACTTACAATACTAATATGTCATATCCAAATTCGTACAAGAAGGGTCATATCGAGTCCTTGCACAAACTTCAAAGGCAGTTTGATGAACTCCAGAGGGATTTGGCCGACTTCCGAGCAAGGCTGAAGAGGGCCATGCTGCTGCCGGATGAAAATTGTCAGGTTGACAATAATAATAGTAATAATAATAATAATAATAATTAGGTTATGTTTTTTCTTTCTTTTAGCGTATGTATTTCCCTTTTTTATATCCGATCTACCTATAAGGGGTTCAAAAAAATCCATGTATATGTTTGGTTTGGTTTGGTCGATTTTGAATTTTTAATTCTTATTCAATATTTAATTATCATTCTATTTATTCCCTATTCAAAACATGTCAGCGGCTGAAGTTAGGGATGCGGTCATGATAAGAATTTCTCCTAAGAATGATTCGTTAATAAATAATAAGGAACTAAATGATATTATAATCGTAAAGAAAGATTATTTAATTTAAAAAAGTCACAACATTGGATTAATTTAATTAAGATATATATGATATGATTTTTAAGAAAAAAGTTAATGAATAGTCGTGACTGTGACTTTTGTCTAAACACATTCAACAAACAAACAAAAACAAAAAACGCTTCTAATGCATCAAATTCCTCATCTGTTGTGACTTATGAATTAGTTAGAAGAAATCAAAAAAACTCCTTAAATAGATGGTCGATTTATAGCAACAGATGGTATATCTGTTGAAACAGATGGGTTATCTGATGCAACAGATATACAAACTGTTGCCATAACTCAATTAATAAAAATGGTTATTAAAGAAACGGAAAGATTAAATCACCACCAGCTTGATTTAATTAAGTCATTTCTTTTCACAGAAAAGAATAAGAAAAATAAATGATAAACACAATTTAAACCATAAAAAACTCACCAGAAATATTCTTGTTTTTAAATCTTCTTTATTAATTTATATAATTAAAAAGTCAGAAAATTTGGATGTCATGAAGATAATTTTTTTTTAAAGATATATATATTATATGTTGCAACAGATATTTTATATGATGCAACATATTAAATATTTGTTGCAACGAATAATATATCTATTGTAATAGATGATTTATCTGATGCAACAGATATATAATCTGTTGTGTAACTCCGTGTAAAAAATAAATGGTTCCTCGAAAGAACTAATTATTTTAATAATTAGAAAGCTAAGCTTCAAGCTGAAAAGTCATAACCTATCATAATATTACTTAATTTAATTAAGTCATAACTTTTTACAGTAATCAAGAATGTCATTAATAAATGGAGGTGAACAGTTGTGCCTTTAAATCTGATTTATTAATTTATAAAATTAAAAAGTCAGAAAATTTGGATGTCATGAAGATAATATATTTTTTAAAAAATATATATATATTATATATTACAACAGATATATTATATGATGCAACAGGTTATCTATTTGTTGAAAATCATGATATATCCGTTGTAACAGATGATTTACCTGATGCAACATATATATTATCTGTTGTCCAGCTCGGTGTAAAAAAAACGGTTCCTGTAAAGAACTAATTATTAATAATAATAAAGCTAAAAAGTCATGACCTATCATAATATTGATTAATTTAATTAAGTCATAACTTTTTACAGTAATCAAGAATGTCATTAATAAATGGAGGTGAACAGTTGTGCCTTTAAATCTGATTTATTAATTTATAAAATTAAAAAGTCAGAAAATTTGGAT
>NW_025883157.1:4393-9367 GCF_002878395.1 Capsicum annuum
ATCTGATGCAACAGATATATTATCTGTTGTCCAACTCAGTGTAAAAATAAAAAAGGTTCCTGAAAAGAACTAATTATTAATAATAATAAAGCTAAAAAGTCATGACTTATCATAATATTGATTAATTTAATTAAGTCATAACTTTTTACAGTAACCAAAAATGTCATTAATAAATGGAGGTGAACAGTTGTGCCTTTAAATCTGCTTTATTAATTTATATAATTAAAAGTCAGAAAATTTGGATGTCATGAAGATAATATATTTTTTAAAAACATATATATATTATATGTTGCAACAGATATAGTATCTTATGCAACAAGTTATCTATTTGTTGCAAATGATGATATATCTGTTGAAACACATGATTTATCTGATGCAACAGATATATTATCTGTTGTCCAACTCACTGTAAAAATAAAAAAGGTTCCTGAAAAGAACTAATTATTAATAATAATAAAGCTAAAAAGTCATGACTTATCATAATATTGATTTATTTAATTAAGTCATAACTTCTTACAGTAATTAAGAATGTCGTTAATAAATGGAGGTGAACAGTTGTGCCTTTAAATCTGCTTTATTAATATATATATAATTAAAGAGTCGAAAAATTTGGATGTCATGAAGATAATATATTTTTAAAAAAAAATATATATATTATATGTTGCAACAGATATATTATCTTATGCAAGAGGTTATCTATTTGTTGCAACGGATGATATATCTGTTGTAATAGATGATTTATCTGATGCAACAAATAAAAAATGGTTCCTGGAAAGAACTAATTATTAATAATAATAAAGCTAAAAAGTAATGACTTATCATAATATTGATTAATTTAATTAAGTCATAACTTCTTACAGTAATCAAGAATATCATTAATAAATGGAGGTGAACAGTTGTGCCTTTAAATCTGCTTTATTAATTTATATAATTAAAAATTCAGAAAATTTGGATGTCATGAAGATAATATATTTTTTTAAATATATATATATATTATATGTTGCAACAGATATATTATCTGATGTAACAGGTTATCTATTTGTTGCAACGGATGATATATCTGTTGTAACAGATGATTTATCTGATGCAACAGATATATAATCTGCTGTACAACTAGATGTAAAAAAAAAAATTCCTGGAAAGAACTAATTATTTTAATAATAAATCTAAAAATTCATGACTTATCACAATATTGTTTAATTTAATCAAGTCATAACTTCTTATAGTAATCAAGAATGTCATTAATAAATGGAGGTGAACAGTTGTGCTTTTAAATCTGCTTTATTAATTTATATAATTAAAAGCCAAAAAATTTGGATGTCATGAAGATAATATATTTTTAAAAATATATATATTATATGTTGCAACAGATATATTATCTGATGCAACAGGCTATCTATTTGTTGCAACAGATGATATATCTGTTGTAACAGATGATTTATCTAATGCAACAGATATATAATCTGTTGTCCAACTTTGTGTAAAAAATGGTTCCTGAAAAGAACTAATTATTTTAATAATAAATCTAAAAAGTCATGACTTATCACAATATTTTTTAATTTAATTAAGTTATAACTTCTTATAGTAATCAAGAATGTCATTAATAAATGGAGGTGAACAGTTGTGCCTTTAAATTTGCTTTATTAATTTATATAATTAAAAATTCAGAAAATTTGGATGTCATGAAGATAATATATTTTTAAAATATATATATATATATATATATATATATATTATATGTTACAACAGATATATTATCTGATGCAACAGGTTATCTATTGGTTTCAAATCATGATATATTTGTTGTAACAGATGATTTATCTGATGCAACAGATATATTATCTGTTGTCAAAAACATTGTAAAAAAATGGGAAAGAACTAATTATTAATCATAATAAAGCTGAAAAGTCATGACTTATCATAATATTGATTAATTTAATTAAGTCATAACTTCTTACAGTAATTAAGAATGTCATTAATAAATGGAGGTGAACAGTTGCGATTTTTTGCGTAAATCATTCAAGTTCAATCCTCTATAAATAGGTTCCTCCTTACTCAATCGTTCGTTCTACTACACACTATTTATTCCTCGCTCTTGTTACACCTTCAACTACTTTCTCTTCAAGGACTTGATAGCTTTTTTCTGTCTCTGGTAAGTTTTTTTCTTGATTTTTGTGTAAATATACGTTGTATTACATTACATTCGAATTCTCTCTTTTCTTTACTTTTGTGTTTACGTGTGTGTTTTGTCAACTTATGCATTTTTTAGATATGGCTGATCCTGTGTGGGATGTCGTTATTTTACGAGACGCCATGAGGGAACTGTAGAAGGAGGTTCATGACCTGCATTGGAAGTTGGCCGCCGTCAGAGTAAGGATGCTGCGGGAGATCCGCAGGCTGCGGAGGGCGCTGCTGCTGCCCTTTGAAGATTGGTCGGCTGGCCATACAAATAATAATGATGATAATAATAATTAATCTTTTTTTCTGTTATCTATGTATTTTTTTTGTTTGTTTTATAAAAAATTATATTTGATGCACTTGACCTTTTATTTCTTATTTAATTTTCGTGTTGTCTATTTCTAGTTCTTAACGAATGACATGTCTACAATTAAGGAATAATTTGATTCCAGTATCAATAGCAAGAACATATGAGTTATTTGTTAGGTTTTGTGTGTGACAGGAGCTGTATTTTGTTGTTCGAAACATATTAGTAATCTGATGAAATAAATTATTTATCTATTGAAACAGATTACTAATCTGGTGCAACAGAATACTCATCTGTTCGATTCATAATCATATTACAGGCACCTAGAACCCTTAAACATGAATCCAACATGAGTCTACTGTTACAACAGAACATTTATCTGGTGCCGCAGTTAATGGATCTGTTTAAACAGATTGCTCTTGTATTGCATTCATGTTCGCGTTCAAACTATTGTTGTAAAAACAACACTAGCAGTTACCCAGATTCAACTAAAAAGCATAATCTGACTTACCAAAGTCTCCTCTCAAGTAAATTTCAAAGTTAAAAGTTATTTACGAAATAAAATTTGACATAAGAATTTGATCAAAGAGCAGCAGTTGGGGTAACAACAATAACAACAACAATGGTCAACAAGAAGAATATGAAGTTGATAATGAAGTATAAGATGATGATAATGAATCAAAAGATGATGCATAAAGCAGGAGCAACAATGAACAACAAATATCGCGAAGAGAAAGAAAATAACCACGGATGAGGGGAGAGAAAAGACGCCTTTTTTTTCCTTCGTTCCCCGTTATATATTAACTAACATTTGAATCAAAGTGTAAATTTAAAAACTTGTGGGTAATTTTGAAATTTTTCAAACTTTCTTAAACCATAATTAAGTAATTGTCACCTCTACTCAATTATTAAGACTTGTGTCACCTACACCTCATTTTAAAACTCTTTTGTCACCTGTGGCCCAAACCCCCGAGTTAGTTCCCTATGTCATATGTATTCTAAAAGTAAATAAGTATATAAGCCTAACAGATTTTCTTTTTGTGTAAAATTATTAATATTTTTAGTTTCGATTAAATTTATTTATCTATTTATTTTGTTTCATTAGGATGATACGTAAAAATATGTATTTGGATAATTTTGTTTTATTTTATGTGATAGTCTCCTTCTAAGTATTTTAAAAATATGTTTTTTGTTGAATTTTATTCAAGGACGCGTATAATTAACTTATTTGGAAGATGATTTAGTTGGGGTGGATAATCTCAAGTATTCTAGATTTTGTTTAAACTCGATTGACGGATTGTGAATTAATTTAAGACCCGTCGTTACTATTAAAAGAAGAGAGGGTAAAATGGATAAGATAAATTATCTCGAGTTTATAAGAGACGAACAAATGCTTTTCAACAATAGATAAGCTTTAAACATGTTTAATATTCATCTCATTTAAGAATGCGGCGCACGCATCTTTCTGAGATATTTAAAAATAAATCAAGAATGTAGCTATGCACCTTGACAAAGACTTTTTAAAAAAAAAATTGACTTTCACTAGTTAAATACAAGAGTTATAAACAAATTTTAGATATTAAAAATGAGTGAATCTAGGCCTACAAACATAATTATAAAAATAGTTTTAGTCAAGATAAGTCAATAAAAGCTACCGTGCTAGAACCACGGGACTCGAGGGGTGCCTCACACCTTTCCCTCGGTCAACAGAATTCCTTACCCAATCTTCTGTTTTCGCAGATCAACAAAGAGGCATTTCCCTTTGATTAGGGCTTCAATAAAGTGACTTGGAACAGCTTAACTCAATTCTAAGTAGAGACTCTAAAAATGATAAAAATTAATCCCTATTCAATACCGTCACTTTAATTGGAAAAACCCTTCAACTCCGATCCCTTCGGACGAAAAAGGAGTGTGACAACTAGTCTTGCTTACTTTTTTACATGTTTTTTTTTAAAAAAAAATATTTTATTCATCCTATTTTAATTATTGATTTATCTTTTTTCATGTCTGCTAAGAAAACTAATAAGGCAATATACTATTTATTATTGATTAAGTTACCCTATTTATTACTTCATATGTTTTTTAAGAAGTGAACGATATTGACTATAAGGATGTAGTTGAAAATTATTACTCCCTCCATTTTTTTTTAGTTGTTTCCCTCGTTTTTCATAAGTCAATTTGACTAAGTTTTAAATTCAAATTAGATTAGATTAATTTACTTTTTTTTTAATTAAAATTTAGATATTCAAAAACTACGTGAAAAGTAATATAAATTATATTTTTTCCTTTATTCAACTTCATTAAGAAATTTATCTTAAAATATTGATCAAAGTTTATATCATTTGACTCTAAAAATGAAAAGAGAGCAATAAAAAGGGAATGGGGGGAGTACTAACTTTAATTTTATGTGAAAAGTTATTTTTGAATAATTTTTTTGAGCAAAAGTGATTATTAATTTAAAATGAAGGAAATTTTAACTAAAATACAAT
>NW_025883158.1:0-1611 GCF_002878395.1 Capsicum annuum
TATGGGCAACGTACCCGTAACCACATCTGGGGAAGCCTCTAGATTCTGTCGATCCGCTAAAGCATAAGTACGATTCTGAGTCCCGCTGGAACTGACGATTCTTTTTTTATTTCTAACGTGACTCGCAGGTTGTGCGCCTCTATCAGAATAAGATACCGGTGACGATAATGCAACAGCTGATCCCGAAGGTCGTGCTACGCCACCTGCGCCTCTTCGTGGGCATTCTCTCATCATATGCCCCGTCATACCGCACCAAAAACAAACATTTGTTCCCATTTGACATACGCCCATATGATGCTTTCCGCATCGATTACATAGCTCTCGAGAAGGTCTCGATTGGCTCATGTTCCCTTGCCCATGATAACTCACTGATCGCGAACTATGACCCTCACTTCTTTGCCCAAATTGAATGCCTCTAAACCCCTGATGCTGTGGTGGAGCACTAGCTGCAAAATAAGAAAATAATGGCCTAGGTGGTCTAGAAGAAAATTGAGGTCTAAAACCTCCTTGTGGCGCCATAAACTGCCCTATAGATCTGGCCCTCTTAGAAGATCCGCTTTCAAATTCCTGTGTTCTTTTTCTTTGCCTCTGATCTTCCATTTTCTGTGCAAATGCTTGGATCCTAGCTATATCCATGTCTTTATTCAGTGCAACAATAGTACCATCCCTAACCAAATACGGATCCAATCCATCCACATACCGATGAACTCTGTCATTCATAGTAACTATAACATTAGGAGCATATCTGGACAAGGAATTAAATCGAAGACTATACTCCCTCACACTTGTATTATCCTGTCGAAGATTTAAGAACTGATCCGCACGGGCCTGGCGAGTCTCATATGGAAGATAATGATCAATAAATGCCTCTTTGAACTCTTTCCAAGTAGCTGGGGGTGCATCAATGCCCCTTGACCTTTCCAGTCTTCATACCAATATATAGCCTCACCTTTGAATCTATACGCGGCTAACTCCACTGTCTCTCTGCCCGATACATGCATCACCTCTAGGGCCCTTTGGATCTGATTAATAAAGTCCTACAGATTGTCGTTAAGATCGGATCCAGTAAAATTAGGCGGATCCATCTTAAGAAAATCTTGCGCCCAAAGACTAGCCGCCCTATCAGTACCGCTAGGACCCGCGGCAGGAATAGCTTGCCCTTGGACTTGACCGGCAACAATCTGGGTCAACAGTTGTACTGCATCCCTCATATCCTGATCAGCAGCATTAACAAATAGTTTTGTGAATGTGGTTCGCCTCCTCCTTATTCCATCTGGAGTGGAAGACATTTCAGATACCCACTCAACTTGAGCTTCACTCTGATTAACTTGTACAGGTGGTGACTTACTAGTCCCTTCTCCGACAGCTACGTCTACCCGCTCGCCGGTATTCTTACTTCTGATAGCCGACATTCTTACTGTAATAAGAGAAATAAATGGATTCAGTGGCCAACTATGACTTCGTTTGCTATATAAACTCTATGGCACAATCTATGATCTGAAGAAAAGAAACAATTTCCTAAATGTCCATAGCCTCCTGTTTATAGATGTGGTGCACAACACACCGATAAACAAGACTCTACGTAGACACGGCTTTGTAGAATCACTAGGA
>NW_025883159.1:0-5072 GCF_002878395.1 Capsicum annuum
CTTTGGCTTTTTGTAAAGCTGATTGATTACTATCCAAAGTAGGTTAGGTCCTTTAGATTCCTACGAAGAATAGTAGAATGCCCCTTCAGAAAATAATTCCGGTTCTTTGAACCTCTATCTTTTGAAGGGGTCGTTTCTGTAGTCTTAGTAGGGGTCCATATAGGCCCTAGCGATTCCTTTGGGATTTAACATATCCCCATTGTTATCACTGCTTCCTGTGGAGGAAGCTTCTTCTAGAAGCTGTAGTACTTCTTCGTCGTTGGTTTCTTGGCTTTCCATGTCTTGCAAAGCCTTCTTCAATTTTTCTTTGAGTGCCTGTTTACTCTGTGAGACACTTGTTGAAGATGCTGATTTTCTTCCTTTATCGGGAGTTTTGGGAGCTACCGGCTTGGGGGTCCAGCCTTTAACCTTTATTTCTTTTGACAGATATTTAATTCTGTCTTGTTCTCCTTTGGCGAAATTCCAGGAGATGATGTAGGAGACTCTCTTCTTAATGAAGAATTTGCATATTTGAATGTGCTCTGGAAGGGTTACACATCCTTCTTTTGCACAAAACTCTAAGAAGCGGCTAAGAAATTGTTGAGGGAGGATTTCTTTGATCCCTCCGAAGTATACCCACCATTCGTAAAACCATCTGGGTATAATGGCTTCTACCATAGCAGGACAGTATTTAACAAACCAGGTATGTCCTAGTCGAACATAGAGAAAATTGAACCAAGCAGACTTGTAGTCGTACCAGTTGTATGTTTGGGGCCTATGTGGCATAGATAAGGCAATTGGGGTATGCAGGTGATCTGCAAACCATTTAAACGGGGTTAATACCCTCTTAATGGTGAACCTCGAATAATCAATATATGCAGGATTCCCTTTGTTCATTGTGTGCTCGACTTCGATAGAATCTGTATCTACTAGAATAGCTTCATAAAATCTTCGGGTCTTAAGTGGACTTTCTGTATCCACAAAATTTTTGTCATTGTAGATCGGTTTAATGAGCTGTTCTAGAGGATAACCCTCATATTCCTTATCTAAGGCAATAATGGGCATTACCTGAGTGGTAATGAATTTGAATTCCTCTTTGATAGGAGGAGTGGGTTTTCCTTTGGCTATTGCGGGGTCCACGGCCTGTGAAAAGGTTTCTGGAGACTTCATGGCATAGCTTTGTTTTGACTGCACTGATGAGCTCAAAGATGACCCTTTATCAAAGGGTTTGTTGGTCTTAAGATCTACTAATTTAGATGGCATTGGTGGAGGAAGCTTGGGAAACTCTGCCAATGCAGCATACTTGTTGTGGAACGGTGAATGTAGTTTCGGTTTCAATTCAAGCCTTTGCGGGACTGATGGCCTCAAGGGAGTTGATGATGTTGGCGGTAAATCAAATGGTCTAGCCATTTTGGTTTGATCCGGTTTGTTGACTGAGATTTTTCCCAGTGATGTGGGTCTCATTGTGGCCCTGTAAAAATTCTCTTGTTAGGAAATCGGGAAGGGAGTTATTTTCTCCTTTAATAAATTCAATTTGAAAATCAAAGCTAGATAGGAGAGCTTGCCATCTAGCAATTATTTGTTTTAAAACAAGGTTTTTAACATCCTTTTGCAAAATTTCTTTAGCAGATTTACAATCCACCCTAAGTAAAAATTCCTTATTAACAAGGTCATCTTGAAATTTTGTGATACATAGCACTATAGATAAAATTTCTTTTTTAACAGTGTTGTAATTCCTTTGTGCAGAATTCCATTTTCCGGATGTGAACCTGACTAACTGTTCAGGAGAACTTTCATTGACCTTTTGCTTCAGTATACCCCCATACCCTATATCTGAAGCATCAGTTTCAAATATCATGAAGGCTTCAGGGTTAGGAATGCCTAAGCAAGGAAGGTTCTGGACCAAGCTTTTGATTTTGATGATAGCATTGGTTTGATCAGGACTCCAAGGAACTGGGGTTTTCTTGAGTCTTTTGTAAAGAGGTTCACAGACCTGTCTAATGTTAGGGATAAAATCTGAAACATAATTGAGGCTCCCTAGAAACCTCTGGAGTTGAGTCTTATCAGTAATTTCATTAGGAAACTTTGAGGAGAACTCAATGGCTCTACAAATAGGTTTATAGCTACCTTGATAGAGATCATGTCCTAAGAATCTTATAGATGTCTAGAAGAGTTTCATCTTTTTGGCACTAACAACCAAACCATTAAATTTAACAACTTTAAAGAAAGTGTTTAAATGTTTAAAATGAGAATCAATGTTCTCTGAGAAAATAAGAACATCATCAATATAGACAATCGACATATAGGTATAAGGATTGAAGATGTTGTTCATGATGTTTTGGAATTCTGAAGGAGCATTTTTAAGGCCAAAAGGCAAGACATTCCACTCATAATGTCCAAAGGGGACGTTAAAAGCTGTCTTGTATTTATCTTTCTCAGCAATCTGAATTTGCCAGAATTCGGACTTCATATCAAACTTGCTGTAAAGATTAGCTTTAAATGTTCGTTTTAACAGATCCCTTTTATTAGGAATCGGATGTCTGATCCATTTTAAAACCGCGTTTAAAGGCTTGTAATTTATTACAAGCCTAGGGGTTCCTCGTTCTTTTTTGGCACTATTATTGACATAAAAGGCAGAGCAACTCCAAGGAGAAATAGAGGTTCGAATAATACCATTCTTTAGAAGATGGTCAATTTTCTTTTTGCAGATTTCCATCATTTCTTGGTTCATTTGGATGGGTCTGGCTTTAGTGGGAATAGTTTGTTCGTCAAACCCTTGAATGTAGGGAAGTTCTACTAAATGTTTTTTCCGTTCCCAGAAGGCATTAGGAAATTCAGAACAGATTTCTTTTTCAAAATTTTTCTGGAGATTAGATATTTTGGTAATTATCTCCGGGTTTTTTAAGGACTGCTCAATTTTCTTGACATGAATATCTTGTTTAAGAAAATTGATGTGAGAAGAAAGTCTGTTAATTTTAAAAACAGTTCTGTCTTTAATAAGGTTACCTTCTTCTGGCGAGAGGGGCCTTAGCAAAGGGAAAAATAAGTTTTGGTTTAAAAGAGTTGTACGGATTCCGTCGTAGTCACTCCACTAAGGTTGAATCTGGTTGACGAAAGGAATTCCTAGAATGATATCTTCTGTGATATCTTCGGTGATGACGAAGTCATTAACAAGGCAAATGCCATTGTTACAGACATGAGCTTTAGAGAGCTGATAATGGATTTCCATTTTCTCTCCCGTGGCCGAGTAAAGATGAGAGGTACTCTTTTGAAGGTACTTTGTAGGTACTAGACCTTTAACGATGCAGTTACTATCAGCACCTGTATCGAAGAGTGCGACTTTGTTAAGAACAAAGTCTTTATTTATAACAATTTTTACGACTATGTGTTCGCTATAGGCCTTTATGGCCGTAATAGCTTTGCCGGATGTGGAGGGAGAATCGGAGCCAAGAAAGGAACTAGGTTCTGGTTCTCGGAGATGATCATTTGGGATGATAAGAAAGGCCTTAGGAGATTCAGGCGGAGAAATCTTCTTGGGGAGAGATACATTTTTTAGGACTTGATCAGTGAGGACGTTAAGTTCTACTTGGTCAAGTCTCATTTTGAGACTCCTGATCTCTCCTTTTAATGTAGAGATTTCTCCCTTAAGAGCTGCAATGGAAGGTTCTACAGGTTTGTCGAATCTAGACATAACCTGTTTCATGCTGAAAGGCTGAATAATGGGTTTGGGGGGTTTCTCTTCGTGAGAAAGCATTAACCGTTTGAGTCTAGAAGATATTTATTTCTAGCCTCATCATCTTGGATGTGTTCTATAATGTCAAACAGGATCTCTTTAGGATTTCCTGAAATGACATTAACAGTCTTTCTGGTGCAGGAACAAAAGGTACCGGTACAAGCACATTCTTGGCCGGATTGAGATTGATCCGTCTCATAGGCGGTGTTGATGTATTATTCATCGCTATAATCGTCACTGGACGAGGCATAGGAGTTAGAAGACTCAAAAGACTCAAGTGAACCTTCCATTATAGCGAATAAATTTGCTCTGGTTTCTTCAGAGAGATCTAATTGGTTTATTTTCTTCTTCTTGTTTGACTTGCAGTCTTTTGCTCTGTGTCCTGTCTTGCCACAAGTCCAACAAGTATCCTTAGCCTTAGGGTTTTTCTGCTTGGCCTTCCTACTAGGCTTATAAGAACCCTTTTGAAGGATTTCTTGCTAGAGGTGGTCTTTTTGTGAGGCTTGGAGGACTTCTTTCTATGCTTTTTGCTAGGACTGGTGAAGCCATAGTCTTGGCAGAAGGTTCCTAACCCATACTTGGAAGTACTATCTTTCTTAAGTTGTTTCTTAAGTTTGAGGTTAGTGCAGAGATCGATCCCTACAGTGGTGATAAAACTGATTAAGTCGCCATAGGTTAGGATATCGTAAGGAATATTTCCTTCGAATCTATCCTTAATTTTGGTTCTAACCTTTTCTGCAAATAGAGAAGGGAGACCACTAATGAATCGCTCCTTCCAGAAGTCATTGTTGCAATCAGGTCGGATCATGACCTTTACTAAGAAGGTATCTTTAACCCATCGAAAGTCTGCTAAGTCTTTGCAAGTGAGATTGTTGAGGATTTCTAAGCTCTTATCTTGGAATAATTTGGGCTCTCCTATGAAATGTCTAGCTATGTGATATAGGAGAGTGGCACAAGCGTCTTCTTTTGCTACTTGCTCTAAAACCTCTTGGCCATTTTCACTCTTGACAATGGTTTAAATGGCTGTAGCTCCATAGATAAGGTTCTTAATATCATCAGTGAAGTAGTTATCCCACCAATGCTTTATCATACCAGTAAATCCTGATACGATCATGGTAGCTGCTTCTTTATCAGTGGCTCCTCTGATTTTGTAGGTCGTGATAGAAACGCCCATTTCATGGAGTTTGTTGTAGATTTGGTGTTCAGCCAAACCGTCAACATTCCACTCAGTTATTCCTCTACCATCATGGTTGGAGGTTGAGAGGTAGGGATTTTCCTCAAATTGAACATCTGGAGGAGAAGGTTTTTTGTATTAGTTTTTCTTAGTAGAAAAACGATCAGTGGTGAGTTTGGAAAGAGA
>NW_025883160.1:0-1446 GCF_002878395.1 Capsicum annuum
ACTTCATTGGAATGAGGAATTTTTATCCCTTCGAGAGGAGGAGTAACGGATTCAATTATCTTGCTACTCTGGGTATACCATTTATTAATGCTAACGTTAAGGGATTCATTCTGGTTTTCAATTCTTTCGGTAAACTCAAACCATCGAAAGAATTCTATGTCACATCGAAGTCTTTTCATATCGGCTATCCATAGCCGACCTAACTCCTTTTGTTGTTCTTTGGAATAGGTACTGGTGTAACATTTCCTCTTTATTGCGTCCTTAGGGAGGTACCAGCAGACTTCAAGAGCTTTCAGGTCAGGTGTATATTCTTCATCAGATTTGATGACTAGTAGGCTGGGGTCAGTCCTAATTTTCTGACGGGATATGGAAGGGGGAGGCTCCATATCAGAGGCTGTAGGACTGCCTGGACTATAAGGACTTTCAGGTTCTAAGGACTCATAGACCCTAGTGGATTGCTGATAATAAACTTTCGGGATGGGACCAGAGAAGTCGACTCCTCTTACTTTGCCATTGTCATTGTTATTATCATTTTCGTCACTTCCCTCCTGGGTTTTTGAGGTGGAAGCTCTATGCGAGACAGACCGTCGAAACGAAGAGTTCCGAGGAGTGTCAAAGCCGAGGAATTTTAAATCAATCGAGCCATCAGGACGCTAAATAACTCGTTGTATTTGAGATTTTTCGGGATAGGTACGAAGGGGTTGGGTTATAGTATTAAAGTGCCAATCATTACTATGGATGACTTCATCCCAAACTAAGGGTTTGGGAACAAAGACATTGGTTCTGTCTTTATTGACCTCAATGAGAGTGGTGACACCCCTAGGACTCGTGAATCTAGCTTGGGGTGCTAGGGTTGTACCCATTAGTCAATAGTATACTCTGTATATTATCGCGATTTCTCTAGTATTATCCTTACTGTTCATGTTTTTTGTTTTAACATTAAGAGTTAAAACATCCATGATGTTAGGATCATTAATGTCTACTGAGAAATTAGGGTAACAATTAAAGTATACCGGGCCGTCGGCTAGGTTACTTTGAATGACTCCTAAGAGTGAGTCATCAAAATTTAATAGACGAGCATCTCTTAGTATAGCACAGACAGGGATGTCTAGACCTTGTCTAAAGAGTGGCTTAATGGCCACCTGAACAAGTCCGATATGCAGATAATTAAACTGATTTTTAAATCGGTTTATGTCGAGGTAATTTAAAAGTTGTATAATTTCCAAAGAATTAATGATGGCAACAGTAGACTCAGAGGTCTTAATATTATGTTTTTTGAAAAAACTAAATTTTCCGATTTGATAAATCGTGTTAAAAGACTCTTCGGGAACACTCCAGTTTTGAAGATTATTTTCTATGTTAGCAATCTGAGTTGCTTTAGAAGATAGGTTGATAGTACTTTTAGTGTGAATGTTGGAATTCATATTTTAAAATACTGTCTAGAGA
>NW_025883161.1:0-4681 GCF_002878395.1 Capsicum annuum
TATAATGTCAAATAGGATTTCTTTAGGATTTCCAGAGATGACATTAACAGTCTTTTTTGTACAAGTACAGAAGGTACTGTTGCAAGCATAATCTTGGCCAGACTGGGATCGATCGAACTCATATGTGGCGTTGATAAATTCTTCGTTGCTATAATCGTCACTAGAAGAGCTGGAAGAGTCGGAAGAGTCTGATGAGTCTTCCAATATAGAGAATAATTTCTCTTTGGTTTCTTCAGAGAGACCTAATTGGTTCATCTTACTCTTCTTGCCAGATTTACAATCTTTAGCTCTATGGCCAGTTTTACCACAAGTCCAACAAACATCTTTATTTCTAGAGGACTTTTTCCTAGTTTTTCTACTAGTTTTGTAAGACTTCTTTTTAGAGGACTCTTGTCTAGGTTTGGATTTTCTATGTGACTTATAGGATTTTTTCCTATGTTTTTTACTAGATGGAGAGGATAGATTCGTGAAACCGAAATCTTGGCAGAAGGTACCTAACCCATATTTGGAAGTGCTATCATTCTTAAGTTGCTTCTTAAGCTTAAGGTCGGTGCAGAGGTCTATCCCCACGGTGGTAATGAAGCTTATTATATCCCCATAAGTTAAAATTCTGTAAGGGATTTTTCCCTCGAATCTATATTTGATTTTGGTTCTAACCTTGTCTGCGAACAGAGGAGGGAGACCACTAATAAAACGTTCTTTCCAAAAGTCATTGTTACAGTCAGGTCGAATCATGATTTTGACCCAAAAGGTGCCCTTATACCATCTAAAGTCTGCTAAATCTTTGCAGGTGAGGTTGTTAAGAATTTCAAGGCTTCTATCTTGAAATAACTTGGGCTCTCCTATAAAGTGTCTAGCTATATGATACAGGAGGGTAGCACAGGCGTCTTCTTTCACAACTTGCTGAAGGGTTTCTTGACCACTTTCACTCTTGACAACGATGGTTTCCATGGCCGTGGACTCATAGATAAGGCTCTTAACGTCATCTGTGAAATAGTTGTCCCACCAATGCTTTATCATACCAGTGAATCCTGATACAATCATGGTGGCTGCTTCTTTGTCAGAAGCTCCTCTAATTTTATAAGCCATAATAGCGACGCTCATTTCATGGAGTTTGTTATAGATTTGGTGTTCTGCCAATCTATCAACATTCCATTCAGTGATGCCTCTACCATCATGATTTGAGGTGGAGAGGTAAGGGTTTCTTCAAACTAGACGTTTGGAGGAGAGGGTCGTTTGTAGTAGTTTTTCTTGGTAGAAAAACGTTCATTGGTAAGTTTTGAAAGAGAGTTCTTTTCTTTTTGGTTGTTGGACTCGACTTTCTCTTTTTCAGAAATTTTGAATTTGGAGAGCTTCTCATTGATTTGCTTTAAGATTTTTCCAGAAAACTTAAAGTCATCACTAAGATTAGGGAATTTCTTCTTTTGGAACTCAGGGATTCTAAAGATAGGGTTGGTAGTGAGGCTAGGGCCTGGAATACTTTTGTCAGGAGTGGATGAGCTAAAAGAAAGATTTAAGCTCTTAGTCTCACCTATTTGCTGGGAGATAGTATGAAGGACTAGATTAGTATAGTTGTTTTTTTCAACTATCCTATCTACGTCTCTGTTGAAGGGGGCTGATAGGGGTCGATCATACTTCTTCTTGAAGGGTGAAGCATTGAGGATTTCATTGTAATGAGGAATTTTTATTCCTTCAAGGGGAGGAGTAACAGATTCAATCACTTTGTTACTCTGCGTATACCATTTATTAATGATAACATGAAGGGATTCATTTTGGTTTTCCATTCTCCCAGTGAATTCAAACTATCTAAAGAATTCGATGTCGCATCAAAGTCTTTTCATATCAGCTATCCATAGCCGACCAAACTCCTTTTGATGATCTTTAGAATAGGTACTGGTGTACCATTTTCTTTTTATTGCATCTTTTGGAAGATACTAGAGGACCTCAAGGGCTTTGAGGTCTGGAATGTACTCATCATGGGATTTGATGACCTCTAATCCTGGGTCAGTTCTAATCTTTTGTCGGGGTAAAGTAGGAGGAGGTTCCATGTCCGAGGCTATTGGACTGCCTGGCTTATAAAGATTTTTGATTTTTGGGGATTCATGAATCCGCGTATGTTGTTGATACTATACTTTGGGAACAGGACTAGAGAAGTCAACTCCTCTAATCTTCCCCTTGTCATTATCATTTTCTTCACTTCCTTCTGGGTTTTTGGAGGTAGAAGCTCTGTGTGAGACAGATCTCCTAAATGAAGAATTTCTAGAGGGTTCAAAACCTAGAAATTTCAAATCAATGGATCCATCAGGATGCTGGATAACCCTTTCGATTTGTGATTTCTTCGGATAGGTAGGGAGAGGTTGAGTGATAGTATCAAAGTGCCAATCATTGTTATGCCTGATATCGTTCCAAACAAGAGCCTTGGGAACAAAGATGTTACTTCTGCCTTTGTTTGCTTCCATGAGGGTTGTAACACCCCTAGGGCTCGTGATTCTAGCTTTGGGAGCTAGGGTTGTACCCATTAGCCGATAATATACTCTGTATATTATCGCTATTTCTCTAGTATTATCCTTACTGTTCATGTTTTTTGTTTTAACATTAAGTGTTAAAACATCCATGATGTTAGGATCATTAATATCCATTGAGAAATTTGGGTAGCAATTAAAGTATACCGGGCCGTCGGCGAGGTTACTTTGAATTATCCCTAAGAGAGAATCGTCGAAATTCAATAGACGAGCGTCTCTCAGAATAGCACAGACAGGGATATCAAGGCCTTGTCTAAAGAGTGGCTTAATAGCCACTTGAACAAGTCCAACATGAAGATAATTAAACTCATTTTTATATCTGTTTATGTCATGCTCATTTAATAATTGAATTATTTCTAAGGAATTATTAATGGCGACAGTAAACTCAGAGGTCTTGATATTATGTTTTTTTAATAAAACTAAATTTACCAAGTTGATAAATAGTTTTAAAAGGTTCTTCTGGAATATTCCAGTTTTGAAGATCATTTTCAATATTAGCAATCTGAGTTGTTTGAGAAGATAAATTAATAGTATTTTTAATATGATTATTGGAAAAGACCTTCGAAGAAGAAATTTGTTCTGAATTTCCTAATGCCTTTTGGGAAAGAAAAAGACATTTAGTAGAACTTCCTTACATTACTGGTTTCAACGAACAGGCCATTCCTACTAAGGCTAGGCCCATTCAAATGAACCAAGAAATAATGGAAATTTGCAAAAATGAGATAAACCATTTACTAAAAAATGGGATTATCAGAACCTTAAATTCTCCTTGGAGTTGCTCTGCCTTTTATGTAAATAACAGTGCAGAAAAGGAGAGAGGAACACCTAGGCTCGTAATAAATTACAAGCCTTTGAATGCGGTTTTAAAATGGATCAGACATCCGATTCCTAATAAAAGGGATCTTTTAACAAGAACTTTCAAAGCCAACCTTTACAGTAAGTTTGATATGAAGTCAGGATTCTGGCAGATTCAAATTGCTGAAAAGGATAAATACAAGACTGCCTTCAATGTCCCTTTTGGACATTATGAATGGAATGTCTTACCATTCGGTCTTAAAAATGCTCCATCAGAGTTTCAAAATATCATGAATAGTATCTTTAATCCTTATAGTCATATGTTGATTGTTTATATTGATGATGTGCTTATTTTCTTATTAAATATTAATTCTCATTTTAAATATCTCAACACTTTCTTTAAGATTGTTAAGTTTAATGGTTTAGTCATAAGTACAAAGAAAATGAAGCTCTTTCAGACATCTATAAGATTCTTAGGGCATGATCTTTATCAAGGCAGTTGTAAACCTATTTGCAGGGCCATAGAGTTCTCCTCCAAATTCCCTAATGAAATTAGCGATAAAACCCAACTGCAAAGGTTTTTAGGAAGTCTTAACTATGTAGCAGACTTCATCCCTAACATTAGACAGGTCTGCGAACCTCTTTACAAAAGACTTAAAAAGACCCCAGTTCCTTGGAGCTCTGATCAAATTAATGCTGTCATTAAGGTAAAAGAATTAGTCAGAAACCTTCCTTGCTTAGGAATTCCTAACCCTGAAGCCTTTATGATTGTTGAAACTGATGCTTCTGATATCGGATTTGGAGGTATCTTGAAGCAAAAAATTGATGCTAGTTCTTATGAACAATTAGTCAGATTTACATCTGGAATATGGAATTCTGCTCAAAGAAATTACAGCACTGTTAAAAAAGAAGTTTTATCTATAGTGCTATGTATCACCAAGTTTCAAGATGACCTTATTAATAAAGAATTTTTACTACGAGTTGATTGCAAATCCGCTAAAGAAATTTTACAAAAGGATGTTAAAAATATGGTTTGAAAACAAATATTTGCTAGATGGCAAGCCCTCCTATCTAACTTTGATTTTCAAATAGAATTTATCAAAGGAAAAAATAATTCCCTTCTTGTTTTTCTAACAAGAGAATTCTTACAGGGTCGAAATGAGACCCACTACACTGGGGAAAATCCTAGTAGGAAGCAAACAGGAACAAACCAAGATGGCTAGACCATTTGATCTTCCGTCCACTTCATCAAACCCCTTGATATCATCAGTCCCTCAGAGGCCTGCACTAAAATCGAAACTACAGTCACCATTTCAGAACAAATATGCAGCTTTGGCAGAATTTTCAAAGCTCCCTTCACCAAT
>NW_025883162.1:0-1462 GCF_002878395.1 Capsicum annuum
GAAAAATAAAAAATAGGTAATTAGGAAGTGTAAACTAGGTTGTTTAGAGTTTATGCATCTTAATGTTTTTATAGATTATCATATTAATGTTTGTTTAATCATTTATTTTGTAGGCTAGGACTTTGCATCAGATATATAGAACAAGTTTAAGCGTACAGGATAGCGACAATAATAAACTTCGTGAATTTGGAGTGTTGACAACTAATTTTTGCCCTCCACAACTAAGTTTAATTCCGAGCTTCTTCGATTTTAAATAAAATTACAATATTTTTATTTTTTCGGATAGAGGCGTTTCAAAGCATTTATCAAAAAAAAATTCACTTTAAGTATCGATTATATATTATCGTATTCAATTATACAAAATTAAATAAGTTTGTTATATAAATATCTATTTTATGAAATATCGAATTTTAATCAAGCCTTATCTTGAAAAATTAATTCAAATGGGTAAGACCAAGATTTGAATATATTTTGTTCCTAAAAATAATTTATTTGAACGAATATTTATTTGGTTTTATCTCATCAAGAAGCTCGGGATTAAACAAAGTATTAATTCGTATCGAATTTCAATTTAATTTAGCCAATCTACTAGATTTGGTCATAACTGAAATCAAATTGGCCATAATTGAAATGCAATCCGCCAATTGATTTTTAATTTAGTCAAAATTAATTAATTTGGTTAAATTTTAAATCTCAATTGGGGTTATATTTTAAATAACCCCAAAATTACCAAAACCTTTCATAACTTCTACCCACTTTCCACAAAAAAAAATTCATATTTGTACTAGATTGTACAATTCCCCCTCAACTCTGTCCTCTTTCCAATTTTGAAATTAAAAAATTGTACTACATTGTACAATTTCCTCCTCAACGTTGTCCTTTTCCAATTTTAAAGTTTAAAAATTATAATACATTGTACAAATCCTCCCAACCTTTTTTTTTTCAAATTCAAATTTTGAAATAAAAAAATTGTACTACATTGTACAATTCCCCCCAACCTTTTCTTTCTTCCAAATTCAAATTTTGAAATTCAAAAATTGTACTATATTGTACAATTTCCCCCAACTTTGTCCTTTTCGAATTTTGAAATTCAAAAATTGTACTACATCGTACAATTTACCCCAAACCTTTTTCTTTTTCCAAATTTAAATTTTAAAATTCAAAAATTATACTACATTGTACAATCCTTCCCCCTTCAAACCTTTTCTTTTTCCAAATTCAAATACATTCTACTACATTGTACAATTCCCCCCTCAACCTTGTCCTTTTTCAATTTTGAAATTCAAAAAATGTATTACATTATACAATTTCTCCCTCACTTTATCTTCAATTTTAAAATTTCAAAAACACCCCTAAATTCTTTCTCCTACATTGGTGAATGAAAATAATGGAATCCCCATCCTTTTATATAAATACTATCACTATTTTAGTAGAAAGACCAAGTCTCGAGGTTGAAAAAAAA
>NW_025883163.1:0-2256 GCF_002878395.1 Capsicum annuum
AGAACTAGCAAAATTAGAACCAACTAGCTCTTCAAGTGCTAGCCCATTCCAACAAATAAACCCTAATCCCCAACCAATAGATTATAGTACAGACAATGTACCTAGAAGACCAGCAATTAGGATAAACCCAGATACAAAACTTAGAGGAGATAATATAAAACCAGCAGGTAAAAGAATACCAATAGAAGAACCAATTAAACTACAAGAAGGAGGTAGTAAAGTTAAAATTCTGAATATGGGATACAGTGATAGATTTATGGAAAGGAATAGTAGCTGCAGATTACTTAAGACATTATACAGAAACAGATACGAAAAAAATATATAAATATTTAGAAACCTTCTTAGGGGAATCTGCAAAAGCCACATGACAAAGTTTTAAGACAAATTGCCCATATGATTTCCAGTTTTTATTAAGTATGGGACCAAACCCCTATAATTTCACAAACAAAATGCATATGTTATTAACCGGAAAAGATCCAAATAGTGGATTATTAGCACTACAAAAAGAAGCTTTAATCAAACTAGAATAATTAAGTATTTCACATTGGGTATATATAAAGAAATTCCTACAAGACTATTTTTATTATTGCACTATTAGCGGAAACACTTTTAATGAAGAATTAGGCAAAAAATTATTCAATAAATCACCTGGAGCTTTAGGAAGAGAAATAGAAGACATATGGTATAAAAGAGATGGTGTAGTAGCCAACCCAAATCTAAAATGGACAATAGGGCATAGAACACAACATATAATGGATATACTAACAGAAAAATGTACAAACATACAAATACAAAAACAATTAAAAAGAAACGAAATGAATTTCTGTAAATCTGTTATATACACAACCCAGAATTATGATCAGAAACAATATAGAAAATATAAGAAGAAACATAATCAAAAACTATATAGTCGTAAACAATACTTCTTAAGAAAATCAAAAGCTAAAAAACCATGGTTAAATAGAGACAGACATGTTAGGAAATATAGAAATGATAGAAACTATAAAAATAAATTAGAATTCTATACTTGTGGAAGCATAGACCATTTAGCTAATGTATGTCCTAAAAGAAATAATAATAGAACTAGAAATTCTCAACTAATAGAGGATTTTCAAGAAACTTTATTAAATGTGGATGAATACATGTCAGATACAGAAAGTATATACTCTATAATAAGTATTGATATAAATGATAAAGATAATCCAAAATCTGATTCTTTAGAATCAGAAGAAGATAATTTAGTTAATGAGCTAGGACAAGAGATAGAGGATTTAGACTTAAACAATCTAGTAATCAATAATTTAATGAATGTTACTCAAGAATGTATACATGAATTCCAAAGAAACAAAGGTTTAGACAGTAATAGATGTCGTATATGTAATTGGTATCCAAGTAAAGATAATAGAGCTAAATGCAAAAAAATGTTACTTAGAAGCGTGTATAAATTGTATAGAAAACACTTTAAAAATAAAAATAGAACCAGAAATAAATTACGGACAAAAATATACAAATAATCAAATCCTAAATCTAAGAGTATCTACTCTAGAAACCTGAGTAAATGATTTAGAACAAAGATTAACCATCCTAGAAAAAGGAAAATCCAAAATCGCCATAGAAGAAACAGATACACAAGAAGCTATACATTTAGAAAAATTGGAAGCAGAACTTATGAATCTGGAAGATAATGACACTAGTCTAATATGTAACGAAGATAAAGAATTCTCTACCATAAAAGTATTAGTAAAAATTAAAATAAAAGATGTGGAGATAGAAACTTTAGCATTAGTGGATCCCGGATGTATTAGCTGTTTAATCAATAAAGAAATAGTACCAGAACATTTACTAAAGATACTTGAAAGACCTATAACAGCCACTCAAATGGATGGATCACAAAATATTTACAATTATTACATAGAAAAATCACAAATAAGTTTTTTTTTAAATACATGCAATAAATTCTATAACCCAATTTACAACGTTAATAAAATATTAGCAAGAGATTTAAACATAGGATCAGATTTTGTTATCGGACTACGATTTTGTATCCAGAATAAAGGAGGATGTCTTTTAACAAGAGATGGAATAATGCTCTTTAAAAACTTAACTTATACACCAGTACAAACAGTAACATTGCCAGCAGTATATAGAACATTAAACACACATAAAACTAGTTTGCTTCTAGAACCATGTTGCGACGATTGCCAAAATAATCAATGCAGCAACCTGTTAAAAGAAAACAAAAATATAAAAGAAAAC
>NW_025883164.1:0-1774 GCF_002878395.1 Capsicum annuum
GGTGTATCAGAATCAGAAACTCCAACCCTTGCGGCACACTGGGGTTGGGGGCTTCCCCGCCGAGTCAATGGCAGATTCCATATAGCCTGTGGAATATCAAAATTGTAGGGGAGTGCCACCTAACTCAGAAGTTATACAAAGATCAGACATTGCATTGATAAGAATGATTTGTGATTTTCAAAAAGTGCCCATGTGGTTTAGAACTATTTCATGTATAGTATCTGACGATTTGCTCTCCAACTATTTTATCTATATAAAAGTTTTATTTTGGAATGCTTTGCGTACCAGTACATCTGTATTGACCACCCTCCTCCCTCCAGGTTCTGAGGCTCAATCTAGGGGTCCAGAAAGGCAGTAGATTCGTCAGACAGAGTTTGCAGTGTTCAGCTAGCGAGCCTTCTCTATTCCAGAAGTCCCGTCTTTCAGATTATGACCCTTATTCTTGTTTTGGTCTATTGGGAGCCTTGTCCCAGTTTTCAGACAGTTATCAGATTTTCATATAGTAGAGATTTCGCAGACTGAGTCAGATGTTATTTACCCGTAGTTGCACTATAGTTTTCCATACTTATGTTGATATTAGAATTTGAACATGTTTCCGTAGTTGACTATATTTCCGCATCTTTTTTTGATGAGTTTTTTTGCATGATTACCAGATAGAGAAGGATGTTCCAGGCCTTCATGGTTTGGGATGTCCGTCACAGCTCGGCCCTAGTTCGGGGGTCATGACATGGCCTCAGCTTTAGAATCATTTTTTTCTACATCTAGATTTTCAGGGTTGTAGTCATTAGCCTCCGATTCATCTGATCGAAGTCTAGAAATATCATCTAGCTTCTCCCTAGGCGCAGCAGCAACAGCTTCCTTGGGATATACTTTCTCCCAGCTGTCAGTGGCGGAAAGGTCTGTTCCTTGAAGATCATTAAGCAAGTCAATGCAGTAAACTTTGTAATCGTAACCAGGACAAAGCCATCCTTCATCATTAGGTGTAATGTCTTCTTTTAGCAGAGGTGGCTCCACACACAATGGGTGAAATCCATGCTCTTCTTCCAATGGATTTAATGAGAAACTTCTGCCTATCATTTTGACTTTAAATAGGTCTTGCCCAGATGATTCCTTGATCAAGAAGTATTTATCTTCAAAATACCATTTGAAACCTTTTTCTAAAAACTGACCAACACTTTACAAGTTCTGGTCCAAATTGGGTACATAAAGAATATCAGAAATTATGTTAGTGCCCAATTGTGTTTCAATTGTAATCGTTCCCATTCCTTTTGCTGGAATATAACCACCATGGATGATTCAAAATTTTGTAACTTTAGTAGGCCTCAAATATTTAAAAAGATCTTCAACGCAAGTCATATGATTTATGCATCTACTAACGATCAGCCACGGCTCGCTTGACACGCTGCTTGAAAAACATGATGCGACAAATAGTTGATCTTCTTCCTGTTCATCAACAACTTGAGCCTCTGCATCTTGCTGCTGAGTTTAATTGTTGCAGATGATCGCTTCATGCCCAAGATGATCTCACTTAGTGCACTTAGCATCAGGCCTTTCCCAATACTTGAAAGGTGCATGTCCGAGCTTGCCGAAATGCTTACAAGGAGGGTAGTTTCTTTCAAAACCACCTATTTTGTTTTTTTTGTTGTGCACTGCACCTTCTTCATCAGTTGGTTGGTACTTCTTCTTCTTCTTCTTCTTCTTCTTCATAGAACGTCCATCATAGTGATGCTTGGCTGGTAAGGCACCTTCAACAGCTCCTCTTTGTCTCATAACA
>NW_025883165.1:0-2517 GCF_002878395.1 Capsicum annuum
AGACTTGTAGGGGAGTGCCACCTAACTCAAAAGTAATACAAAGATCAGAAATTGTTTTGACAAGAATGTCTTATGATTTTTGAATGATGCCCATGTGTTTTCAAAAAATATTTTATTCATGATGTGTTGATGAAAATTGCTCTCATCTATTATATATATATGTTCAAATACTTTATTTTGGATTGCTTCGCGTGTCAGTACATTTGTGCTGACCCCCCCCCTCCCCCACTTCCAGGTTCTAAGACACAGTCTAGGGGTCCAGCTAATTAGTAGATACTTTCAGATTGCAGACCGGATTTTGCAGTGGTGAGCCTTCTATCATTCAGAAGGCCTAGTCATGTCCGAGTTTTATTATTGTTTATGTATTGGTCTACTGGGGCCTTGTCCCAGTTTTCAGACAGCTTGTTTAGTTCAGAGTAGAGATTTCACAGACTGAGTCAGATAGTATTATTCAGATACATTTTCAATTTTAGTATTATTATCTTATTTTGACCATGTTTCCGTTTCAGATTTCTATTTCCGCATTATCTTTTATTATATGAATGTTGTGCATGATTACCAGATAGACAGAGGGCATCCCGGACCTTCACAATTCGGGAATGCTCGTCACGGCCAGGGCCTCGGTTCGGGTCGTGACATATAAAGGGGCCAAATGCTCCCTAACCATGATCAATTACTCAAGAATATATGATCTCTTTCATATTGAAACATATTTTTGAGTTGATAGAATTTTTAGTAATATTACTCAGTTGGGCATTACTAAATTTTTGAGTTCATGAGCTCACAATGGTTAACACGATCGCACACTCATTTTATTTGGTAACGTTATTTATTAAATGAACGGAAATGTCCATTTATATGGTGATTCTCTTGTTTTAGTTTAAAAGCAATTACTGAAATTTCATTTCGGAATATAGCTAGAAAGATTGAAGTTCAAGGATTTCATCATAGTTCTTACTGTTTAAATTTTAAATTTACCATTACATTACCATGTTTTAGCATTATTCTTTGTCTTTCTCTACTTTTTAAATAAGGGACATCTATTTCTC
Organism: Capsicum annuum; assembly: GCF_002878395.1. NCBI lineage: Eukaryota > Viridiplantae > Streptophyta > Magnoliopsida > Solanales > Solanaceae > Capsicum > Capsicum annuum. Next base: position 1,050 of record NW_025883165.1, read on the forward strand.
GACTGCTTTGAACTGTTTATCTTTAGCAAAGGGTCTATCGGAAATATGCTCTTTACCTCTGAGATAGCGGTAAGGTTTGCGTAACTCTACCATCTCCAGATCCCACTACGTGTATAAAGCACTGTACATTTTTTTCCAAGTGCACCCTTTTTTACAGAGATAAAGGACCATTTATGTTCAATATTAGATTACAGGGACCTAAGTGAACCTACTATGTAAAGTTAAGAGACTGTTTGGGTTGATAAATTTTGCAGATATCATTTCAGCCACTTAAATTTTATCTTGCTTAGGTACTCTTTTATCTTTTGACTCATAATATTGTCATTTCTTCTATCCTTTTCTCAAATATCTCTTGCAGTGATTTTGAAGCTGTCTGATCTGCCATTGAAAGGCTAGTTTCCATTAATTATTCTCTCATTTTATTAAAGTTATAGAGCAAAAACAATACTTCTCTCATTAATGTATAGTTATGTTGCTCGAAATCCTCAAAAATAACGTTGATTACGTGTTGGATCCTTCAAACGTTGAGCATTTTTTTAAGGATCTGACATGGCTGTGGCAACTTTTTTAAAGAGTCGTCCCGGCAACATAGAAAACATTACCTAAGTAAGCAAATCAGAGTTTTGAACCACAATCTTTTTTGCTTACTGGGAATTAAATTATTTTTACGCGTTAAATGAGCTAAAGCTACTGAGTTTGGGACTGAACTCACTGTCACCATTACTTGATCTTCTTTAGTTTATGTGTGCCTTTTCAGCAAATCTGCGTATCTTGTTATTTGTAATACCATTGATCTCTTGCAACCCTGCAGGTTTCAGGTCATAACAACAAAGGAAAGAAACGAGAATACAGTAGATATGGCTCATGCAAGTGTGGCTTCTCTTATGAGAACAATTGAATCGCTCTTGACATCCAATTCTCCGATAAAATCTCTAATCCCAAACCGAAAACTTTGCGCTCTTCGTGAAAAGGTTAGTTCCCTGGAAGTATTTCTCAAGAACTTTGAGAAAAACAATGTTTTTGGAAAAATGACGGATTTTGAAGTAGAGGTAAAAGAAGTTGCAAATTCTGTTGAATACACAATTCTACTAAAGGTAACAAAAACTATAATGGAAAAAAATAAAAGCATCATAGGAATCACTGGCTCAAGATTTTTCAATGGAATCTCAAATATATGGACATGCCGAAAGTTCCGTAAAAGCCTTCAACAAAAGTTCCGTAAAAGCCTTCAACAATTAGCAAAGGACATTGATCATATCTAGAAAGAGTCAACAAAGATTCAAGATAAAGGAAGACAAGTGTCAAAGGAATCATTGGTTCATGATTTCTCAAGTTCAACAAACAATATTCTGAATGTTAACAATAATATGGTTGGACGTGACGATCAAAATGAACGCTTGTTAGAAGATCTGACGGTAAGTTACTCTGGTGAACCCAAAGTCATCCCGATTGTCGGGATGGGAGGCAT
>NW_025883166.1:0-1652 GCF_002878395.1 Capsicum annuum
ATTTCAAAATTTTACTACTAGATGTGTTAGCTGTGACCCAAAAAAAGTGATTATGATAGAAAATTAACTCACTGTACTTAAGTGTCTTATTTTATTTTTAAAAATAAAAAAATCATCAAATAATCATTTTTCCCTACCGTTGTCTTTTTCCTTTATTTTTTGGTTAAAAGGAGAATTAAGTTATTTAACAACTATAACACCGAATCAATCATTAGATAAAAGAAACTGATCGAATTTTTGGCCTCCCATAAGGTGATCACTTTGGTTTTCAAAAGTAGTAGAAAAAAGAATGAATAATTTGGTCCTTATACGTCTAAATTTAATGAAAATTTATGTTAGAAAAAGACAACTCAATACGCTAAGGTTTTCGCTTTACGTCGAATTCAAAAAAATGTCGAATCATAAAAATTTATTATATGCAATCTTAACTTATAGTGCAAGAGATAATTTTCAATGTTTGACGTATAAATCACATCATATCGAAACTCACATCAATATGGGGTGTAAATCGGAGACATTTTTGACTAAGTAAAAGCATCACTTTGATTTTTCATTTAATTTTATAGCCATATTTATAATTTTTTTAATAGACATATTTATAATTTTTGATTTACAGTCCAAATTATTTTCTTAAAATTAAAAAAAAATAAGATTATATGGCTACTAATTTTTTTTTAAGATTATAAATCTGGCTATAAAAAGTTTTGGAAAGCCACATTTATAATTTTTTATTAACTGTCCAAATTAATTTGATTAACTGTCCAAATTAAGATTTTAATAGCCATATTTATAATTTTTTTATGATATCATAATTAACTGTTAATATGTCAAGTTTTTAAACTTATAATTAGCCTAACTTGTATATAAATATGGAGAGTGTTCATTGTAAACTCACAAATCATTGACACTACATAAATTACTCTTTCTTTCTCTTTATTTTTTTAATCGGTGATAGGAAGATGGATATATCCTCAAAAATCTTTGTGATCTATCTTGTCCTTGTTGCAATTGCATCAGGTAACCTTATTTTTTCGAGTAAAAGAATTATTATATCGAAAGACATAGAACCAATATTTAAATTTTGTTGGCTTAATCTTTAAGTTGTTATGCTAAATTTATATTCTTAAAATTTTAGGCAAAGGTATACTATTTTTGTATTTTTGATGAATTTCTACACATATTTATATATAATTAGTCAAAAATACTAAGTTCAAATGAATATAGTGTTACATTATCACATCTATCCTTAATAGTTATACTGTTAAATTCTTTATTTATTAGTTAACTTGTGCACATCTCCAAGCATTATAGTTATATATCTGCAACTCATAAATTTAAACTATTAATTAAAATGCTAGTTCATTTAATTTTGTCACTAACCATTGTGTATATAATGACAGGTTGTTTAGCGCAGGACAAATGTACATGTTCCAATTATTATAATAAAATATGCAAAGATCTATCTTTTGCTGCTAATCGTGTATGTGAAGGTTTTTGTACTGAACGATTTGAAAAAATATGTGGAGCAAGATGTGTACAAGATGATGATATTGTTTGTGAATGTATTATTTCAGGAGATATATGTGGCTAAAATTAAGAATTATTAATCTTTAATATAATTTTCTCGAAATGATGATTAATTTCCTGTACCT
>NW_025883167.1:0-1169 GCF_002878395.1 Capsicum annuum
TTTCTTCACCTTTTCTCCCACTCGGCTGAATGTGATTCACACACTTTGTCTTCCCAATAAGATTCTATCAAACATTATCTTCACATTAATTTGGAAAGAATTAAAAAAAAGTCCCCCACTGGCCCCTCTGCCCACCACATCACTCACCCTCCTTGGCCCAAAAAAAGAAAATGGAGAAAAAGAACTTACATTTTCATGCAAGAAACAAAGCAAAAACCCAACAAAATATCAGAAAGAAAGTAGAAAATAGCTATGAAAAGTAAAACCCTGAGTTGTGTTCAATTATGACAAAACTTTCACAAGAAACCAGTCAAACAAAGTAAACACAGAACAAGAAAATACAAACAGCAATACCTAGAATGTCTTCAACTTACACCAAATGTGCTACTGTTCAAGAAAACATCTAGAACTGGTTATAGTACACTCTAGTAAGCTATTATTTTCTTTTTTTAATCTTCTTTATGACAGTGAAAGAAGCAAAATCATAATTATTTTAAATTAGTTCCTATAGACATGCTTTCTATGTTTTGCTATCACAAATGCTACAGAATAAGAAAAGAATGTGTCGACAGAGACTAATCGATTAGGCACCAAACAATAATAATAGAACCCAAAGCAATTGCAGCAAGGACAAGACCAAATGTTTTTTGAAATCCAAAGTGCCAAAGAACTTCAAAGTACTTTTAAGAGAAAATAGAGGGAGTAATAGCGGAGGAGAAGTCTGTCCTCTTAGAGAAAGAGAATGGTGAGTTTAAATAGTGAGGAGGGCCGTCCACAATCCCAAATAATGAAGGAAGAATAATATTTAATGGAGGAAGAATAACATAAAATGAATCAATTAAGGGGATTGTTCCCTTAAATGGATGGGGGTAAATCAATCCGTTCCACCAATCATACTATAGTTGCCATAAATAAATAAACAAGGGTATCTCAAATTATAACATTTGAAATTTCCATGAATAGAACAAGGAAAAAGAGATCCTTCCTACTTATTAAATGAAATCAAGAAGAGGTATCTAAATTTACCATAATTAACGTGTGAGGGGATGTCTGTCAACCAAGTAAAGCAAGAAAAATCAAAAATCAATTACTGAGATGCTTTTCTCAAATCAAATTGGTACGGGATCATACCCAAACAATCAAAACGTGCACATATTAGCCTTATTAAA
>NW_025883169.1:0-1884 GCF_002878395.1 Capsicum annuum
TAAATTATGAAATTTAAGATATTTATTTTTTCAAAATTTAACTTTTCCATATAAACACCACTGAATTGATATAAACAATATTTTGAAACGTGACAAATTAATTAAATAACCCAAAAATATTGTAATATCGTATTTCTTTTATCTCTAGATCTTTTTTTAATATATAAGAAATGCTAAAGTCATACAATAATCTCCTTTCTTTTTATAGTCTAAACTTACCATTTAAAAATCGTTTCATTTGAATTATTAAAATCATAGTAGATTGTACAAAATCAGTAAATAAATGATATATATTTCCATTAAATAAATAAAGTACGATATAATTGTAATAAGGCTACACAATCAACTAATTAATTCCACTTAATTAGATTAAATTTTATGATCATAATATATAGACTAAAGTTCAATTTAATGTTGTAAATTTCAAAATATATTAATGGGTAAAGTAGTAGTCAATGTTCATTGTTTTTTTTTAATCAATATATGTATATCAATTATGGAACTTTCCATATATTCTTTATCAAAATAATTGTCAATATTAACTGATTTTTACCGCAATTTAATCTAATTAGTTTGATAACAATACAATTATTATTAATATTATATATTTGTTAACCATAAATTTGTCCTAATTTTATAGCTTGATTATATTATATTAATCTACAATTACATAAAGGACTCAAATATGGAAACAATTGATATTAATTGCCTTAATAATTTCAAAAATTTAATACCATGAATTTCTCATATTCTTATAGTTTGATTATATCAAATTGATATTAATTACCTTTATAATTTTGGGAAGAATTTTTAAAAGGTGACGATTATTTTTTTCCTAATTGCTGATTTATTTCTCAAAAATTTCTTATAAATTTATAATTTGATTATATTTAATTGATTATTTAATTATCTTTATAATTTGTTAAAAACTCAAATAAGGTGACAATTATTTTTTTCTCAATTACAAATTTTCTCAAATTCAATCTTTTATTGTTTTACTAAAATAGTTTAAATTTAATTGTTTTAAAGCCTGACATCTTTTTGTCTATAAATCTTTTTTAATACATAAGAAATGCTAAAGTCATACAATAATCTCCTTTATTTTAATAATCCAAACTTACCATTTAAAAATTATTTCATTTGAATTAATAAGATCATAGTACATTGCACAAAATCAATCAATTAATTATATGTATTTTTATTAAATAAGGGATGTACGAAATTTTTGTAATAAAACTATACAATCAATTAATTAATTTCAATTAATTAGAATCAATTTTATGATCATAATATATAGACTCAAGTTCTTTAAATTTAATGTTGTAAATTTTAAAATATACTTATGGCTAAAGTAAAAGTCAGTGTTCGATGTTTTTGTAACCAATATATGTATATCAATTACGAAACTTTGCATATATTTTTAATTAAAATAATTGTCAATATTAATTGATTTCTAACTGAATTTAATCTAATTAATTTGATAACAATAAAATTATTATTAATATTATCTATTTATTTACCATAAATCTGTCCTAATTTTATAGCTTGATTGTAGTTAATTAATCTACAATTACATAAAGGGCTCAAATATGAAAGCAATTGATATTAATTACCTTTATAATTTCGGCAATTCAATCCCATGAATTTCTCATGTTTTTTATAGATTGATTATATTAAATTGGTATCAATTACCATTTTTATTTTGGGAAAAATTTTAAAAATGTAACGATTATTTTTTTTCCTAATTACTGATTTATTTCTCAACAAATTCTTACAAACTCATAATTTGATTATAGTCAATTGATTATTTAATTATCTTTACAATTTGCTAAAAACTCAAATAAGGTGACAATTATTTCTTTTCTTAATTACGGATTTTCTTAT
>NW_025883170.1:0-2307 GCF_002878395.1 Capsicum annuum
GTTATAAGATACATGACTCCACAATATTCATAAAGGTGGTCTTTTACTCTACAGCAGTACATGGTTTCATTTGAGTTTTTATCTCATATATAGCACATGTTTCCTTACATATTCAGTACATTATTTCGTACTGACGTCCCTCTTGGGGGACCTGCATTCCATGCTGCAGGTACAGAAGCTAATAAACCTCCCTAGTAAGAGTACAGGATATCAACCGTAGTCACTGAGCTCCAGGTTGCTTCGGGGCTTTGAGTCTTATCATATCTTTTTGCATTGTATAGTATCTTATCATGAGGCGGGGCCTGTCCCGACTACCGTAGACATTGTGGCTCCAACGGCCTAGTCATATAATATCTTTTGGCTTGCTAGTCCTATTTATCTTTTGAGGGCATGTTTAGTATGAAAGTAACTTATAATGTTCATAGGTAATGTATCGCTACAGGTTGGTTCTCCCGAGCCTTACCGACAACGGGTGCCAGTCCGCCTTAATAGGATTTGGGGCATGACAGTTTGGTACTTCCCTAGAACTACGTTTCCCTATAGGATGTGAGCCTGAGGCTGATATAGTGATCACTAGTGAATGATTGATTAAAGTCCTATCCGATGGCAAGGATAGGGCAGCTCTCCCCAATATGGGTTGGACGTTGGACTCCATGCAGCTCACATGGTTTATGTCGGTTATGAGAAACTCCCAAAGTATGTGTCCCTACTCTATCTAAGATAAGTGCATATGCTTTGAAAGCTGTGATCTGTAAGAAAGTTCTTGTTTCCACAAGATTGAAATGTTATGTTCTAAAGAGAGTTATTTTAAGACTTGATTACATTATAAGTTTGATACCGAGAAGAAAGTGAATTGAGAACTTATGTAATGACTCACGTGTTTTATTTTACATGTATTATTCATCCACGATTTTGATGATCTAATTCAAGCTAAGTGAGTAATTCATATCGGCATGCATGTCTTTTATAAATAATGTGATATTTGATTATTGAAATTGCATACACCCCCATATACTCGGTACGTATTCCGTGGTACTGACCTACATATTCGTATGTGGGTTACATTTTCTCGGTAATGTAGGTGCAGGTGCTCAGTCCCAGGTTCGACAGTGATTTTCGATCATATTGATCTACATTTTCTGTAGTGGTGAGTCCTCATGATCTGAGCAGATTCATAGAAAAGTTATTTTCTGCATTATTCTTTCAGATTTATGTACCTTATTCGGTTGCTTATGAGTTATGCTAGTGACCCTAAGCACCGTGTGACGTCTCGGGACCCATTTTTGGGGTGTTACAAACTTATGATTACATTTACTCATTATAAGAATAGCTATGTAGCTAAATCTTTGGTTATAGAGGAGCTGAATAAGGGAAGGCTGTTATCTTCGACCGAGTCTGAGCTAACTTGCCTTATTATAAAGAGCTGACTCATGCTGAGAGTTCAGAATTCTCTTGATGTGCTAATGGTGCGATAATACTTATAGACGGCGAAGCGATAGTTTATGCAGGCATAAATCATGAGAAAAATGAGGCTAAGATTACGCAATGAGTATCACATTGCCTGAGCTGGAATTTTCGGAAAATAAAGACCGTTCAGTGAATACTTATGAACCGAATCATGACATGTCCGAATTCTAAAACTGATACCTGATACATATACTGAGCTGAATTCACAATTTTCATGGGTGTGAACAACTATTTTCTGGAATGACCGTACTTATAAAACTTCAGGTAGTAAGACCAGACTAGTTTGAAAAATGAAAAACTAAAGGAATCTATCCGTTTGATTGTTAAACTGGATTACAGGATGCTGAAACTAAATCATACACTGGGATAGAATTTTTGAACTTTAGGCCACACAACACCTTACTTAAAAACTACACACTTCTAAAATAATCACTCAACCATTCCCTTCCCTTAAAGACCATACTCATTGGTTCATCTTTTAATTCTCACATGGTCGTTGATACTTCCATCTACTCATGTCTAAACTGAAGTAACTCCCCTTACCACCTTCAAGCTTAACCCAAAGCCATAGGATGCACTACATAACACTATAATGCTAGTTCGAACCATAAATCCAACACACCTTGCATTTCATAATTTCTCATCTCATGCAAAAATTCTCATCTCCACTCCAATAACTACATTCAACCTCGTACTAGACATTTTACTAACGTGCAGTGCATTCTTCCAGAAATACAAATATGATGTTCAAGCCTGTTTCTATAACCACATATGCACTTCTAAATAAACACTCATAAAAGTATTCTCAACTTACCAAGCCATACACAAAACTTCACCTCA
>NW_025883171.1:0-2024 GCF_002878395.1 Capsicum annuum
CATTCTTAAATGGTGGGATGCTCCTGTTCTTCCAAGACTCCAACCAATCTTTTGCACAGTTTCGGCCATAATCATTTGGGAGATGTGGAAGAAAAGAAATAACAACAATCACGGAGAAAAGGTGACTGTTAACAGAATTATATACCAGGTTTCTCACACACTTCAATTGCTTGTCAAGGTCAGAAAACCAGCACTCAAGCAGGTGCCGCATAGATGGCCAGACATAATCTGAGTCTTGGAAAAATTTGTGCCAGCGTTGAAGGTTACTCAGGTGCACTGGAATCTACCCCCGGATAATTGATTAAAATGAAATACGGATGGCGTATCCAGAGGTAATCCAGGTAGAAGTTCCAATGCGTTTTGTATTAGAGATCGTGATTTGATATATGCAGAAGCTAAGGAAATTAGCTAAGGCACAAACACATTTTCAGAGACTATTGCAATTCTGGAGGCCGCTAGATATTGTGTTTCTCATAATGTGTTTAATTTGATATTAGAAACTGATTCTTTGTTTCTAAAAAATATAATTACGGGTACCTGGAAGCCGCCAAGGAGTGTAACTGCAGAATTGGAGAAAATAGGCGAGCTGCTGGAGAATCTAAACATCCAGGTGACCGATATTATGAGGGAAGGCAACCAGCTTGCGGACTACTTGGCAAATAGTGCACTAGAACATGGCGACAGTATAGTGCACTCATTCAACGAGCTGGACTCACAAGGAAGGAAGATAATTAATAGCGACAAGACTCAATGTCCATATTTGCGAGTTCGCACTGCAAGAAGAAGATGACGGAGTGCAGATACTATTTTATGGGGCTGTGCTACTGTTTTAATCCCATAATGATGTTGGGGATTGATGGAAATCAGTTGTACATCGTACTACTATCTAGATGAGGAAAATTGATACCTCGGTGGTTGATTTGTACTCGTTTAGCTCAAGTTAAATAGCTGCCAGATTGAGGAATAGACACTTCTGCCAGGGTTTTATTTACCGAGATAGTGCGAAGAAGTTTGGAGTGTGTCTCGATATGCCTTGAGGAGAAATGGTGTTGCAAGAGGAGGATGATGGAGAAAGTAATGTACCGCCATGTTCAAGTCCATTGGGAGGAGAACATGGAGATGAATTTTATTTCTAATATCATTTTCTTTCTTGCGGGTTACAATATGGTATGCAGATTTTATTTTTTAATTATTTCTCTATGTGTGGTATTAGCATTCGTTGCTCATTCCATTGAGAAAATATTAATAAATGGAATTAGCATAGCATGGAAATGCAAATTCATCCTTTTTCCGGTGACCTTACTATTCTGGGAAATGGTGACTGTTTATGGGGTTGTTTCACTGTTATAACCCAACAATGGAGCTCAAGATTGATGGAACTCATTTTTGCATCATGCTACTATGTAGACAAGGAAAATTGATTACTTGTTGCTCAATTAGTACTCCTTTATCTCAATTAAACATGCTGCCAGGTTGCGGAATTGAGGCTTCTGCCAGTGGATTTTGCATCATGCTACTATGTAGACGAGGAAAATTGATAACGTGTTGTTCGATTTGTAATCGTTTAGGTAGATTTGAGGCTGCTGCCATAGATTTAGTTAGCAAGATAGTGCGTAGAAGTTTGTGGCACGTCGTGATATGCCTTGCTGAGAAATGGTTTTGCAAGAAGAGGATGATGGATAAAATAATGTATCGCCATGTTCAAGTCCATTGGGAGGAGAGAATGGAGATAAGTTTTATTTCTAACATTGTTTTCTTTATTTCAGGTTACAACATTTTATGCCAATTCTATTTTTTAACTTTTTCTCAATGTGTGGTATTAGCACTTGTTGCTCATTCTATTGAGAAAATATTAATAGATGGAACTAGCATAGGATGGAAATGCAAAAGCGGCTAGCCATGGGTTGAGACATTAAAATCAGAATTCATATCCAGGTTCAGCGAATTTATCTTATTTTCCGGTGATATTACTCATATGGGAAGTGGTTTGGACAAATATTTGTCCAATGTTTGCTACTACTTCA
>NW_025883172.1:0-3926 GCF_002878395.1 Capsicum annuum
TCTCTTCTGTGGATAAATTGAAGAAGATTGGTCCCAACGGCTAAACAAGTGCTTTGCTTCTACGCTTTTTGTTTATTTATATTTTCTTCTGCTTCTTTCTTGTGTGAAGGGGCCACAACTAACCCCCCAAAAACACCTAAATAAATATTTTTTCTAATTTAAACAACAAAAAAAAAAAAAAAAATTGTAAGCATATGCCTTAACTTATCATATTTACATAAATTTTCATTCTTAAAAAATAATTATAAAAATTTCAACTAATTAAATATCTTCATTGAATACACCGAGAGCTTATTAATTATGTATATCGATAAATTCAAAATCGAGATTTTTAGTAATTATGCAAATTTTTGAGACTTTATGTAATTAAGATCCAAGTTATCGAAATTTATGTTGTTTAACTATTGTTTGATTAAATCGTTGGGATTATCAATAGTGATAACTGAACTAATGAGATAAGTTGTTTCAAATTTGAAATTGACATTTAAATCACAAATTAAAATTAGGTCTCAACTATTCAAATAATGTGAACTAGGGCAAAAAATCACAAAATGCAACACAATAAGAGGGTCATTAGAGCGTAGCTTACGTGAAGGAAGAAGCTATGTTGACTTATTGGTTTAATTGATTTCAAGAAAAATATACATGGTATACATATTTTATATGAGTAACAGTTGACTTATTGATTTGATTTATTTCATTTCATAATAAAAGTATACATGCTATATGTATACATATGTGTCTGAGTCTTGTATTATTTCTAATTAAAAATAAATGTGTGTCAAGTTTGCGATTATTAAAAATTCAATAGAATTAGGTAAAAATGAAAAGTTATAAATGATATAGATTTTTAACAGGTAAAGAAGAATTTAGTTATGTAAAAACCGCTTCCACCAAAGATACAAACTAATATTAAATAAACTCCTTCTAACGTCATTTTTATTATTTTCGGAATTTTAAAGTACGCATTAATATGGAGTATCAAAGAACAAAATTAAGATATATTATTTTTTAAAAGAACTAGTAAATCGGACTACGCTTCGCGCAATTATAAAAGAATTCACACTAGTTAGTTATGAAATCACTTTTTATTCTTGACGTTCAATAATCAAAAAATAAATTATTACAACTATAAAAATACCTTCAAATTAACTTAAAATAAATATTTTAAAATAAAATATATAATTTTTAGTCAGAAATATTTCATAAACTTAATTTTTAAAACAAAGTCAACAAATTCAAATCATAACAAAATTTATGAAAATGTAAAATACCATAACACTACACTATTCAAATATTTCCTCTAATATTCATCATTTAGAAATATTAAATTTTATGAAATAATTAGTTTTAGGTGATTTTTTTTTTGGGGGGGGCGGGGGGGAGGGGGGGGGGGGATTTTTCAAAAATAACTATATTTTGCTGGAAAACTCACCTTTCATGGCCATATTTTACATAATTACCATTTATAGCCGTTGTATTCAATTTACGCCCGTTGTATTCGATTTTATCAATAGTCTGTATTCATATAAAATATAAATACAGTACCATTTAGCTGTTGTATTCGATTCACAGCCGTTGTATTCACTTTTACTTAGTGGTCTGTATTTGTAAAAACATAAATACACTCCATATTTAGTCTTGCTAAAAACACTACCATTTTTTTCTTTTTATTTTTTTTATATTTCTTCTTTTTTTTGTTTTCCTCGGTTTTTCTTCTTCTTTTTTCTAATTTTTCCTTTTTTTATTTTTTTTTATATTTTTTTCTCTCTTCTACCTCTCTTTCTTTTCTTTTTTTATTTTATTTTATTTATTATTTTTTTGTTCTATTTTATATTTTTGGTATTTTTAAAAAATATAACTACTCGAGCACAAGTCATTGATGATAACGTAAATACCATAATTGTTTATCTATTTGTAGTCACACCGTCATTTATATTTTTGTATTCATTGATACAATTGTATTTGTATTTGTATTTTAAAGTTTGCGTTTATATTTGTACTTTGTAGTTTGCGTTTATATTTGGATTTTATAGTTCGCACTTGTATTTGTATTTGTTAGTTCGCACCATCATTTGTATTTTATATAATTCGCACTTGTATTTTAAAGAACTGTTTTATTTTTATATTTGACTGTATATTATATTGGATTATATTTGTATTATAATTTTATTGTGTTTGTATATTTAGATTATATTTGTATTTGTATTTGTATTCTATCTTCTTCGATGTCTTTTTATTTTTAAAGAATTATTTTGTATTTGTAAGTTGATTGCATATTGTATTTAGCCGTGATTATGTACAATTTATCATTTGTATTTGTATACAAACAAGTAAATGCATTAATTGTATTTTCTTGATTCTAAAATATATAAATATGCAATGTGTCATTTGATACAAATGTACCGTTTTGTATTTTTATGTCAAAATTATTATTCATATTTGTAAATAAATAAATATCATTTGATACAAATACAATTACAAAAAATGAAACCAACGATTTTAAAAAAACAAATACATATTTTATTTTTATAAAATTAGAATTGTATTTATTTGTATTAATAAATATATCTCATATAAATAAATACAAACAAATATTCGTAAAAAGAAAATCAATCGTTCCTTTTCAATAATTAAAAAATACAACTGATAGTTCACACTTGTATCTATATGTTATAGTTCACATTTGTATTTGTATTTTATAGTTACCACTTGTATTTATATGTTATAATTCGTCTCTCTATTTATATTTTATAATTCGCACTTGTATTTATGTTTACTAGTTCGCACAAATTAAAAAAAAGAAAAAAAAAATACAAAAAAAGGAAGGAGAGTAATAGAAAATAAAGAAAAAAACAAAAGGAAAAAAATAGAAGGAGAAAAAATAAAAAGAAAAAGAAGAAAAAGAAAATAAAAAAAGACAAAATGCAAAAAAGACAACAAAAAAAATTGAAAAAAGAAAGAAGAAAGAGAAAACAAAAAAGGAAAATAAAAAATGAAGAAAAAAACAGAAAAAAGAAAAAAAGTAATAGATAATAGAGAGGAAAAAAAGGAGAAAAAGAAATACAAAAGAAAAAAAGAAAACAATAAAAATTTAAAAAGAAAAGAAAGAGAAAAAGAAAAAAGGGGGAAAAAAGAAGAAGGAAAAAATTGAAAAAGGAAAAAAAAAAAAAGGAAAGACAAAATGAAAAAAAGACAACAAAAAAGAAAAAATTGAAAAAAGAAAGAAGAAAGAGAAAACAAGAAAAAAGGAAAAGAAAAACTGAAGAATTTTTTTATTTTTAAAAAAGAGTAATAGAAAATAGAGAAAAAAATAAAAAAGGAGAAAAAATAAAAAGAAAAAAATACAAAAGAAAAAAAATGAAAAAATTGGAAAAATAAAAGAAAGAGAAAACGAAAAAAAAAGGAAAGGAAAAAAAGAAGGAAAAAACTGAAAAAGGAAAAAAAAAAGTAATAGAAAATAGAGAAAAAAATTAATGGGAGAGACTATGAATTGTAATTATAAAAAATTAATAGGCAAGAGAATGTTATGAATTGTAATTAATTGAAACTAGGCTAAATAAGGTAATTAAGAGTCAATATTGGCTAAGTTGTGTAATTATCCCAATTTTTTTTTCTCATTTTTGTATCTTAATGTGTGTGTATATATATATTAATCTTCTCATTTTACTGCATTTTTTTGTATCTTCTTTTGGGATCTCATCTCCAAAAATCTTGGTCATAATTCGCAATGGACAAAGATTATGAAATCAGAATTAGAAATTTTATAAAATTTATTTTGTTTCCTTGCTTAGTTTTCTATCTTCTCTCGTTTCATTTTTCTTTTTTTCATTTTAAACATTATTCATTTTTTCATTCTCCTCAAAATCAATCTTTACTTTCTCAATAACCTCTTTAAATTGCCACCTACTATTTTTACTTCATCT
>NW_025883173.1:0-2102 GCF_002878395.1 Capsicum annuum
ATTTATTATTTGCCCATGCATTTGAACTTAATAACGACTTTGCCATTAGTCGATCCAAAATCATCCCTTCTATAATATCCCTTCTATAATATTATTATTATTATTATTATTATTATTCATTTTTTTACAATTACTATTATTATTATTATTACTTTTTTTTTACTATTACTATTACTATTATTATTATTTTTTTCCTACTAATATATAAGTAAAAGTTTGGTAATAATACTAATATTTCTTTTAGTAGTACCAAATCTTTACTTTATTAGTAGTAGAATATTACTATTACTACTATTATTTCTATTTCTATTCTATTCTATTTATTATTATTATATTATTTTTTTTAAGTGAAGGTTGGGGTGACTATCAAGGGTATTTCGGTAATTTTAGTCACTTCAACCTTCACTTCTATATAGTAATAAATAAAATGATTACACATGCATATGATTTTTTCTTATATTTATTAGTTTTTTCCTCATTTTTATTGTGCAATAAAATAGTTACATATGCATATTGTTTTTTTCTTATATTTATTAATTTTGTGCTCATATATTATTTTAATAATATTTTTATTTAGACCTTTGTAATTGAATTATTCATGGTAGTATTTTCTTATAAATATCTTTTTTGTTGCTTATTAAATAACTACCAAGGGTTTTTTGATATATATAAGTGAAGGTTAGGGTGACTACTAAGGGTATTTTGGTAATTTTAGTCACCCCAACCTTCACACATATATAGTAGTAAATGAAATGATTGCATGTGCATATGATTTTTTATATATATTTATTAATTTTGTCCTCATTTTTATGGTGCAATAAAATGATTACACATGTATATTATTTTTTTATATTATTAGTTTTGTCTTCATGTATTATGTTAATAATATTTTTATTTAGACCTTTGTAATTGAATTATACATGGTAGTATTTTTTTATAAATATCTTTTTTGTTCCTTATTAAATGACTATCAAGAATATTTCGATAATTTTAGGATGCAATAAAATGGTTACACATGCATATTATTTTTTTCCTTATATTTATTAGTTTTGTCCTCATTTTTATAGTGCAATAATATGGTTACATATGCATATTACTTTTTTCATATATTTATTAGTTTTGTCCTTATTTATTATTTTAATAATATTTTTATTTAGATCTTTGTAATTGAATTATACATGATAGTAATTTTTATATAAATATCTTTTTGTTTCTTATTAAATGACTATCAAGGGTATTTCGGTAATTTTTGGGTGCAATAAAATGGTTACACATGCATATTATTTTTTCTTTATATTTGTTAGTTTTGTCCTCATTTTTATAGTGCATTAAAATGGTTACACATGCATATTGCTTTTTTCTTATATTTATTAGTTTTGTCCTCATGTATTATTTTAATAATATTTTCATTTAGACCTTCGTAATTGAATTATACATGGTTGTAATTTTTTATAAATATATTTTTGTTCCTTATTAGATAACCATCAAGGGTATTTCGATAATTTTATGATGCAATAAATATTTCGGAATCGATGTATGTCTCCACAACTTATATATTTGCAAGTTTCAAATGAGACGTGCATCATGTATTTTTCCAGGAATGTCCAAACGAAAAATGTGTCGCCAACTGTAGTTGCAGCAATCTAGCTAGATTTTTATTCACTTATATATTTACTTTTGTATTGGTTGGACCAGTCTAGCAAGCTCAATTTTATTCCACAGTGAATGTATATATTATGGTAGCATCGGTTTATTGTATTGTTTTTCTTTTCTTTTACTCCTATACTGAATAATTACAACAAGTAGGAAATAATCTTTCCCAAAATTGGATCTGTTTTGCACATTAGTGTTGTCAAAATGCCCGTGCCTTGCACGAGCATGGGTATCTAGTATATATATAAGCACAAAACTAAAACAAGACAAGATGCTAAGTGATAATATATTAAAATAGCCACGTGACAGTTTTTAGGACAAAATTAAAAAATATTTTAAGACAAAGTTAAAAATATTGTAATAAAAATTTTGAATTGAAAGATTAAGTATTTGAATTTGAAATATATTATCTTAATAACTACAAACTCATAATTGAAGAGTTCTAATCG
>NW_025883174.1:0-1444 GCF_002878395.1 Capsicum annuum
CCCTATTTACTTGGTTGGTGCTATGCTAAATCCGTGCATGAAATATAATAATATGTGCCACTTTAGTACTCTTATTTATACTAACTTAGAAATAAATACTAACCATGATTCTAAACAAGTAAAACCTGATTTGTGGACTGTTACGGCTGATGCAAAGGATTACATAGAAAAATTATATAATCACTATGCTGATTTATTTGATTTAGCCGTACCTACAAATATCACTCCAACTGTCGCTCCTCATCCTCCCGAGGAGCCATCATCTTCTAAAAGGCCGGCACATAGTGGTTTTTCTGATTCGTTTTATGATTTAAATTGTTGGAATAAGGTTGATGAGAGAACTTACACATCAACTTATCAGGAAGAACTGAAATATTATCTTCAGACGACACCATAGGATCACAGACGACGGATCAACACGTTGGATTGGTGGAGGAGTAATGAAACACAATATTCTGTGCTTTCAAGATTAGCTAGAGATATCTTAAATGTTCCAATGTCAACCGTTGCTTGTGAACACAATCTGAATTCAGTTTTATTGCTTACTTTTTCCGTTATATTTATTAGAGATAATACATCAAAAACTCCCCAAACTTGTCTTTCCAACTTACTTCCTTCTATTTATTTATCCCCCTTAACATCTCTTTAAATGAATTAATTTCACCTCCTTAATATATAATACCACTCTCATAACGGAGAGTTCATCACACTCGCTGACACATCAACGCCACGTAAATAAAGTATTTTATTAATATTATACATATATATATATATATATATTATTTATATATATACATGTTTTAAAATATATATAAAAATTAATTAAAAAAATACCCCACCCTCTATTTTTCATCTTCTTCATAACCACTCACCTCCCTTCCCCTCCCCTCCCTCCCTCTCGTCTACCCCCACACCTGCACACACGCCCCGGCCACCCCTACTCTGCTACACCTAAACACACCCTCATTCACCTCGTCCACCCTACACTGCCACACCTAAACACACCCCCATCTACCTCCGTCCACCCTCACACAACCATACCTAGCAGATTTTCCGACGAACTTTTGCCGAAAAACTCAACCCACTTGAAAAATTCAATTACCACCACAAAAAAAATACCATAAAATAGTGATAAAAAACTCAACCCACTTGAAAAATTCAATTACCACATTCGAAAAATACCATAAAATAGTGATAAAAAACTCAACCCACTTGAAAAATTCAATTACTACCATCGAAAAATATCATAAAATAGTAATAAAAAACTCAACCCACTTAAAAAATTCAATTACCACCATAAAAAAATACCATAAAAAGGTATAAATGTTTTCTCTTATTATCAATAAGGACAGAAAGATCACTTCCAAACACCCCTAGCTGCAAATCATTATCTCCTTCTCCAAAGGATGGCAGCTCCATTTTTTCCCATTTCTCATCGACCAAA
>NW_025883175.1:0-5659 GCF_002878395.1 Capsicum annuum
AACTTACGCCAATAACAACTGCAGTTAAAATAAGGAAACTAAGCGAATGCAACAATTTCTGAATTTTAAATTTCATCCCATGCCTTCTTGTTTGTGTTTTCGATCAGGTCTACTGCCGTTGACCTGATCGGAACCATAAATGAGATTGAAAGGAAAATAGAGAATCATTACTTCCTTAGCAATATGGATTAATTGATTGTGTTTTCTTGCATTAGCACGCTTTCAACATTCCTTGGAGAAGATCAAATGCTTATTGTAGTATGTGAATCCCAATAATTTTCAAGCTTGCTGATTCTGTAGTCAAGTTGGTCGTTGCCGTCTTCAAAGTTGGTAAGGAGTTCCTCGTCTCATGTGAGCTCGATCAGGAATACTACCTTCAAAGTTGTGGCATTCTAGAAACCCTTCAGAATACTTTCTTCAGAAGCCTTAAAGGATACATGGAGGGTCATTGTGTTTGTTTTAAGTCAAAATATGTTGATGCACGTTGAAGATGTGGTCCCAACAATTGAAAAACACACTTTTATCGAGTGTTCTCCATACATCTTGCTCAACCAATTTGATAAATTAGTAAGCATGGAATTATGTAGTGTGTGATCTAAATCGTCTTTACCAAGACTATCAAACGTTATGTAACTCTGAGCTCATTACCCTATCAAAAAAATGCTCGAGTTAGTGCCCAAATCAAACAAGCCCAATCTGTCAGCCTTTCTGCTGATACTCTTCTCCAATATAGATGACAAGATATTTGCAATACAAAAGTCTACACCATTGCCATACATGCTTGCCTGGGAGCAATTCTTCAGAAGACATCAATAGATATCTTCAGAAGAATTTCTCCCAGGAAAGCATGTCTGGCGACAGTGTAGACTTTTGCATAGCAGATATCTTGTCATCTATATTGGAGAAGAGCAATCAGCAGAAAGGCTGAGAAATTGAGCTCATTCGATTTGTGTACTAACTCGGTCATATTTTTTGATAGGGTAATGAGCTTGGAGTTAGGTAACGTTTGATAGGATTGGTAGAGCTGGTTTAGATCACATGCTATGTAACTCTATGCTTACTAATTTATCAAATTGGTTGAGCAAGATGCATTGAGCAACGCTCGATAAAAGTGTGTTGTTCAACTGTTAGGACCACATCTTCAATGTGTATCAACACATTTTGACCTAAAACAAACACAACGACCCTCCATATATCCTTTAAAGATTCTAAAGAAAGTGTTCTTTAGGGCTTTTAGAATGCCACAACTTTGAAGGTGGTATCCCTGATCGAGCTCACAAGAGATGAGGAACTCCTGACAACTTTGAAGACGGTAATGACCAGCTTGAATACAGAATCAGCAAGCTGGAGGCAAGCTTAAAAATTATCGGGATTCACATACTACAACAAGCATCTGATCTTCTCCAAGGAATGTTGAAAGCATGTTAAGGCAATAAAACATAATTAATTATAACCATATTGCTAAGAAAGCAATGATACCCTATTTTCCTTTCAATCTCATTTGTGGTTCCGATCAGGCCAATGAACAGTGAACTTGATCGAAAACACAAACAAGAAGGCATGGGATGAAATTTAAAATTCAAAAATTGTCGCCTTCACTTAGATTCCTTATTTTAACTGCAGTTGTTGTTGGCGTAAGTTTTCTAGACTCGCTGAAGATCATTTCAACCCTCGATGCCCGTGAGGCTGCTTTGTTGGTCTTCTCTTATTTTTTACCTAGGTGATAATCCCGACCACGTAACTCCCTAGCATCGTGTCCATCTGCATTATTTTTCTTTCAGAGATATAACAGATGAAATTACATTACCGGATACACTTTCATATTTGTACTTGATTCAGATTTCACTTCTGTAAGATAATTATCGGTCAGATTCGCTAGAAGTTACTTTCTACCCTATGTCTCTTCTTCAATTAGCTCTCAAATAATATAGTCTTCCATCAACCACCCATTTTCCCTCGAAGGCATTCTCCTACAGCATCTTATGGTATATAATCATCACCCCGAGCGATCAACTCAACCATATAAATTTTGACCAGGGCAATAACTATATTGATTTTTCGTTCTTGTTAGATGCTGTGCTAAGCTTCAAAGGCCCTCTAAGGGTCCAATGCACCCTAAAAGTTAGTCCAATTGCTATTGAATCTCTTTTCAATGACACCAAAACTAGATCCCTTCACAATGCTTGTTAAATAAACATGAGCAACAACCGACATTAAATCTTAACAGGGTTTCAGAACCATATTCATGGTCCCTCAGCCTTATCAGCTCGGACCTACCAATCTTAACTGTAAAATTACAGACATCTTGTTTGAAAGATCTATGATTAATCAGTAAAAATAACATTCACAAAATCAATGCAATTTATGTGTGTTTCCATGATAACATTATCAGTAATACATAGCTCCCACATATGAAGTGGTTCCATCTAGAAGCAGTTTATTTCTCCGAACCTATCTTTACTGTAGCCTCTTATGATAGTCTGGCAAAAGTTGATCAACTGTCAGTTCCTTATATCTACAAAGAAGAGGAAAAAAATTGATGTCACAAAAAATACATTATCCATATATTGCATCAAATGTGGAGTTTGTTGCAACAGATGTGGAGTTTGTTGTAATAGATGTAGAGTCTGTTGCAACAGATGTGGAGTCTGATGGAATATATCAAACCATCCTTTCTAGTGGTTTGATTTGTTGCAACAGTTTCTCTATCTGTTACAATATCAACAATAGCATAAACATCAACAACAAAGAAATAACAATATTTGTTCCAACAACATCATCAACAATAAAGAAGCAACATCCTTTATTCCAGAACCATCAACAATACCACACCACAAGTTCCAACAATGTCAACCCCACCACCAACATCAATAACTGCATCAACAATAAAGAAACAAATAAAATACATACAAAAAAAATGATACTGCCAACAAGACTTTTAAACTTCTCCCAATAGATGTCTTTTTCGCATGTTGTTATAAAAATTCTCAGGTTGTTTATTCAACACATAAAAATTCTTTCAATTTTTTTTAATAAATATGATATAGGTAAATAGTAATTAAATAAAAAATAGATGTAAATAACTTGCAAAGAAGAAGACAAGAATAAAAGAGCAATAATGAACCATACCTTAATATTAAAAAGGGGATCAAAATAGAAATTTTAGTCGAGGAAAGATATGGATCGGTTTAGATCCAAAAAGATCTTTATGAGAAGAGAAGCGAAAAGAGAGAACAAAGGTTGTGACCCTAAAAAGGAGAGAAAGAAAAAGATAAGAGTTGAATAAAATAAACTGCAGTAGAAGGAAAAGATGAGATCATTTCTATAGATGTATTGTGTACGTAAACGTGGGGGTTTTCAATATTCATTAATTAATATTAATTAATTTTATTAATAATTTGAGGGGCACGAGGAAGACTAAGACTAGTGACATTGAAAAGACAAGACAAGACTGGTCAATGAACTCACTTTTGAGATATCCAAGAAACATTTTTTATGGCTTTTAGTTGTAAGTACTACTACTTGATATTATCTACTCGGACCAGAAGCTTGCTTTAAAATTAAAAGAGAAAAAAAGATTTTCAAACAGATATATCATCTATTGCATCATATATAAATATCTATTTAGAAATTCGAATAGCTCTGTCATCTGTTACAACAGATATAAATATCTGTTTAAAAATCCCAACAGCTCAGTCATCTGTGACAACAGATGAAAATATCCATTTGATAATTAATTAAATTAGATATGTCATCTGTTACAATAGAGATAAATATTTGTTTAAAAACTTCCAGCATCAGTCATCTGTCACAACAGATGCAAATGTCTATTTGATAATTAAATCAGATATGTCATCTGTTGCAACAGATATGAATACCTGTTTGAAAATTTTCAATAGCTCAGTCGTTTGTTGCAATAGATTTCATTGTAATTGATTTAGGTGGAACTAGGGATGAATGAATGAGCTCACCGGGTCAACTACAAATCCAATCAAGTATTTACAATTGCATAGCGTTTGTATTACATTCATCCCAGCTCGAGTCGTTGATCGATCACTCTGAGTTGAAATGAGTTCTCATTAACTCAATGTTAGAATAGTGATAGTACCTAAGTTGATTTATGTGGAACTAAGGATGAATAAATAAGCTCGCAGGGTCAACTACAAATCTAATCGAGTCTTTGAAATTGAATGGCCTTGGTATTGCGTTCATCCTAACCCGAGTCATCGATCGATCACTCTGAGTTGAAATGAGTTCTCATCAACTCAATGTTAGGATAGTGGTAGTACCTAAGTTGATTTAGGTGAAAATAGGGATGAATGAATGATCTCGCAGGTTCAACTACAAATCTAATCGAGTCTTTACAATTGCATGACATTGGTATTGCATTCATCCTGACCTAAGTCATTGATTGATCACTCTGAGTTGAAAT
The DNA here is from genome assembly GCF_002878395.1 of Capsicum annuum. Lineage (NCBI taxonomy): Eukaryota > Viridiplantae > Streptophyta > Magnoliopsida > Solanales > Solanaceae > Capsicum > Capsicum annuum. The sequence goes on from NW_025883175.1 coordinate 4,433, forward strand.
GAGTTCTCATCAACTCAATGTTAGGATAGTGATAGTACCCAAGTCGATTTAGGCGGAACTAGGGATGAATGAATGAGCTCGCAGGATCGACTACAAATACAATCGAGTCCTCGCAATTGCATGACATTGGTATTGCGTTCATCTCGACCCAAGTCATTGATCGATCACTCTGAGTTAAAATGAGTTCTCATTGACTCAATGTTAGGATAGTGATAGTACCCAAGTTGATTTAGGTAGAACTAGGGATGAATGAATGAGCTCGCAGTAAATCCAATCAATTTTTTGCAATTGCATGGCGTTGGTATTGCGTTCATCTCGAGCAAAGTTGTCGATCGATCACTCTGAGTTGAAATAAGTTCTCATCAACTCAATGTTAAGATAGTGATAGTATATAAGTTGATTAAGGTGGAACTAGGGATGAATGAATGAGATCGCAGGGTCAACTATAAATCCAATAGAGTCTTTTCAATTGCATGCCGTTGGTATTACGTTCATCCCAACCCGCGTCGTCGATCGATCACTTTGAGATGAAATGAGTTCTCATCAACTCAATGTTTTAAAAAATATATCTTTTAAATTTTTTAAAATTAATTAAGATCGATTCAGACCAAATTAGCAATTTCAAAACTTGTCATTCTTTTCCAAAATTACAAATCAACCCATACAAATCATCCATTTGCGTGAAAATTTTTTTATTTCAAATCTTAAGTTCTCACTCTTCTCTCTCTCTCTTTCTCTCTCTTTCTCTTTCTCTCTCGGGGTCTCCTCTTCCTCTCAACAATACAAACAACAACTACTCAACATATTGCTCAACCTTTCAAAATTGGTCAATTTTCTTCCCATTTACAACTATATATAGTTGTTTTTTTGACTTCATTCCTGCTTGTATCCGTCGTTTTCTCTATCTTCACAACTAACAGAGTTTGACAAGAGTTCTACATTTGTTCTTTATTCTAAAAAATAGGGCTTTTTAGTTAATGATGAAAAAGAAGACTTTTAGTTGTATTATCTTCGAGAATGGGTTAACAATTTTTAGTTTTGATTCTAAAAAAGTAGGAAGCACTCGAGAAAACCCTAGTTTTTCTCTCAATGTTTTGTTGACTGTCGTGGTATTATTGGATGGTGTTTATGACGTTGTTAGTAGCTGTTGTTGGTGGTGTTAGTATTTGTGTTTTTTGACGGTGGTGTTGGTATTGGTGGCATTGGTGGTGGTGTTGGTGGCATTGG
>NW_025883176.1:0-2637 GCF_002878395.1 Capsicum annuum
CGTAAATATAGTTAAACTTAAATAACAATATCCCTTCCTTAAATATAGTTAATAGTAACTAATAGATACCAATCACACCACTATTCTCTCTTTAACCATTTTTTCTCCATTTTTAAACAATTTGATTTCTTTTTTCACCATCATATACATTCGTTTTTTTTTTTCTATCAGAAATTATTATTTCAATAAAAAGCTTCCACAAGTTGTTGTTGTTTCATACAACGTTTGGATATTTTTATTGAAAAAAAGGTCCAATAGTCTAACAAAAATAAAAAAACGAGACACACAAATATGAATTATGCTAATTTGCACTCAATTCATGATATATCATGGAGGAAGATGGGATGCCTCAGGTATATCTTGGTTATTAACTTTGATATTTTTCATTAATTTTTTTTCATTTCTTTTTGAAATATATATTGTCTAATTATTTATTAAGAAAAAGACATTAAGAGAAAAAGTTAATATTGTTTTATATTTGTTTTTAATTATGTGATGTTGACATGTTGATTATTCACGAGAACGTGGTGAAAAGTCACAAAAAAATGTTGTTCAATCAATTTATAGGTGTATGATTATTGGTTGTCAAATATTTTCATTCGGTTATATTACATTTAGTGAGTGACCTATTATGATATTATATTTATTGTTTTAGTAATTTCTTTTATTAATTTTATTATTGTGTATGTTTTGACAGTATTAAAATATATTGAAATTATCAAATTTCATATGTTTATCATTTTTTTTATTTTTTTTTGATATGTATGTTTTGTGAATTTTAAAATATGTTGTTTTTTAATTACATATCGTTACCGATTATTTAGTGTTAGTTACTTAACATATCTGTATTATATTTGATGGTAGATTTAAAGATTTTTCTATAGATGAAATTATGTATGGTGCAAATACCAAGTGTAAAGGATTGCTAAATGCAATAGCAAAATAACTCAAGATCGACATCAACTCAATTCAAATTTGAGATTAAGTTCTTGATTGATAGATTCCCACCAATGATCATACACAATGATACAGGAGATGTATCTAGATCGAAAAAAGACTGTTATCAATAATCATACATAATGATAAAGTCATGTTAAACTTTTGTTATGTTTCTGCATGATGTTTTTAGATATTAAAATATGTTTTTGTTGATTTTATAAAAGAGATAATACATAAATATGACCCTAAACTTGACACCAAATTATAACTTTGACCTTAAACTTTGACAGTGCACAAATATGACCTTTAACTATTCAAAACTGCAAAATATGACCTCCGATCCTACATGGCAAAACGCGTGTTCAACACGCAAAACTGGGCACATCCAGCTTAAAATCTAAGGGCATATACATAAATATGATCTGAAACTTGACACCAAATTATAACTTTGACCTTAAACTTTGATAGTGCACAAATATGACCTTTAGCCATTCAAAACTGCACAAATACAACAACAACAACAAATCTAGTATATTCCCACACAATGGGGTCTGGGGAGGGTAGAGTGTACGCAGTCCATACCACTACCTCTACAGAGGTAGAGAGGCTGTTTCCAATAGACCCCGACTCAAAACTGCACAACTATGACCTTTAAATGACTTTTCACTATTATTATTTCATTATTTTCGGCTCAAAGATGAAAATGACATCTAATTTCTTTTGTCATTGCAGAAAAAGAACAATATTGAAGATTTATTAATTAGGTGGGTCAATCTCATACGAAAAAATCGTGCGGATATGTATATATATATTATAAAGCAGAGGGCGAATTTAAGTTATATAATATATCTAAATATAATTTATTTAAATATTAAATTAAATATGAAACTATACTAATAATAAAAAATTATAGTTTTAATAAAACATTATCAAATTAACGTTGTTAAAATGTTATTAAATTAACGTTATTAAAATATTATTAAATTAACGTTATTAAAACGTTATTAAATTAACGCAGAGGCGGACCTACGTGATTGCCATGGGGTTCACCCGAACCCCCTCGGTAAAAAAATTACGTTGTATATATAAGGTAGAAAATCTGTATTTATGTACGTATATTAATGTTGAACCACATGAAACAAGACACTTAGATAGCCCAGTGATGTTAATTGCTCTTCTTGGGCGCTTCCTTCAGCTTACTGCGCGGGTTCGATCCCGTTAGTGGATGTTCTTTTTTTTTAATGAAAAAAAAGTTAGGTGTTGTTGCTATAGAAATAAATAAATAAATAATAATAATAATAATAATAATAATAATAATAATAATAATAATAATAATAATAATAATAATAATAATAATAATAAAAACAATGTCGTTTTGACACAAAAAGCAAAATTTTGATAGTGCACAAATATGACCTTTAACTATTCAAAACTGCACAAATATGACCTCCCTCCAAGTCAGCCCTTTTAACGACATGGGACCATGTGATTAAATTACCTTTCCACGTAGGCTCGAGTGAAACTCACGCATGGGGCTGCAAAATTGGAGGTTATATTTGTTCAGGTTTTGAATAGTTAAAGGTCCTATTTGTGCACAATCAAAGTTTAAGGTCAAAGTTATAATTTGGTGTCAAGTTTAGGATCATATTTGTGTATTATCTCTTTATAAAAACAATATCATCTTTAGATTCAATAACT
>NW_025883177.1:0-24323 GCF_002878395.1 Capsicum annuum
TTATACAGAAGGCGAAAGGTCGTCAACAGAAGAAGAAAATCGTAGAGCCGTCAAATGATAACACAACAGATCAGATGGATGTTGATTTCTGACCCTTACTTTACGGTGAAGCATCTCAATCGTGCCAAGAATGACCAAGATTCCCAAAAGTTTCTGATCACCCAAATGTGCTTTAGGGAGGAGATATTTTCCATGTATTGTTGTCCTTTGTCACTGGCTCAACTGGTTGATGAAAATGTGCAAAAACTCAAACTTGATTGCCTTTCGAACCCTAAACCAACCGCGCATTGGAAAATCCTTTGTTTATACGATGGTTTAGCTGTTATCAGGGTTACTGATACGTTTGATCGTGACCTCTCCACTGTTTTGCTGTGGAACCCCTCCACAAGAGAATCAATGGTACTCCCCCTTACAGAATTTTCAGATCAGCTGATAAAATATTGTTTTGGATTGGGTTATGACTCAACCAGTGGTGAGTATAAGATCCTTCGTATCTACCAAGACTTTAATCCCTTTTGCTGTCATCGTGCGAAATTACCTAATGAAATTCTCACGTTGACAAGTGGCTGCTGCTGGAGAAGAATTGCTGAATATCCTCGTCGTGGCATTTGTAGCTTGGTGTGGGCTATGGATTTTTTGGCATTTTTACACATGCTACATTTCATTGGATCGGTATTTCAAGTAATCATTTTGTGGTGGTTTCGTTTAGTATTTCAAATGAAGTATACAGAGAGATACCCTTGTCGGAGGAAATATTAAGCTTATTGATGCCAGGCCTCTGCTCTATTGGCGTTTGCGTGTTGGGAGGAATGCTTTGTGTTAATTCTTCTATTTCTGTTCTGCATGATAAGATGATATTTTTTTAAGTTCTGGGTTATGAAAGAGTATGGTGTGGAGGAATCTTGGATGCCATTGCTAACAGTAGATGGTTCTTGTTTTGTTGATGTCAAACCGAAATATATGTTTCCTGATGGTGAAGTGCTATACTTGTTCAGGGCTTCGGAACTTAGTGGGAGCGCATTTTGGACGCGTAATGCAGGACCATTTAGATTATGGCCTCAATGTGATAACATTGGGAGTGTCTATTCTTATACAGAAAGTTTAATTTCTCCGAAATCACTAACTTATTAGTTTCTTAATTATGTATGGACATGTTGAAAAACTCGTATTCTTATTAGAGTTTATCTATTACTTAGTACTGGTATTAATTAATTAAGTTTCTTATTCTTCAGTTACATGGACAATGTTTTTATGGAGTATAATGCCATATTTATTGGTGTATTTTAAGTGATGATTAATATGATAGATGATGTTTGATTTGTAGGATGATATTAATGTAGGCCTCGTACATAATTTCATTCATTCATCCTATAACTAAATTAAACAGTAAATTAAATACGGAAAAGGGCCTAAAATGCCCTCAGTAATGTGAAAACAGTGCAAAAATACTCGCCGTCTACCTATCGGGCCTAAAATGTCCTTCATATCTACCAATTAGGCTTAAAATGTCATTTTTGTCTATTTATTGGGATTATTTGTCCTTTTATTTAAGAAAAAATTACATAATACCATAACTTAGCTTTATTAAACTACATAAAATTTCTTTGTTTTTTATTAATATTAACTAAATAAATAGTATACAATGTCAATAACCCAATTAAAATCACCCACACTTAATTAAGCAAACAAACAAGTGGGTGTTTCGTTGAACACATGGTGTGCACTAGAGCATTTGAAACAAGACACACATTCAAAAGTTATCCCAACAATCACACAACCAAATTAAGCTCAAGTGAATTAAATTCAAACATGAAACCATGGAGTGTGATCATCATTTGTATTTTAAAGAGAATTTCACAAAGGATCATATCTTGTAAGCTTACTTAAGAGAAGAAAATGATAAAATGAAAGTCCAATATACTTATCCGAGGTTTCATTCTTGAGGTAACCGCTCCAACTTATCACCTACAAACACCCCAAAAAAAGCTAAAAATTGAATTAAAATCATTAAAAACATCAAGAAAAATTCCTTGAGTTGCCTCCCAAGAAGCGCCTTAGTTAAAGTCGCGGCACAACATATTTTTACTATCATTTATGTCTCCATTTAGAAGACTTGAAACGTCGGCTTAAATTTTGATCAACACATCTTTGAGGTACTTTGGGCAAAGGCAAGGGCACCACGATACATCTTCTATCACGCAACTTTGAAAACTTGAACCTTTTACCCAACTTCACATCAAACTTTCGAAAAGGCTCGTTGGGTTATCGATGAGAATATAAAAAATTCTCTTATTACCAATCGAATTTTGCATTTGTTGGCCTTCAAGTAAGGGGCTTCATTTTGTCCTTTTGGAATGACAAAATTCAAATGTAAGGATTTTGCTCCTCATCTCCAAGGTTCATCATTTGCTTGGGTGGATCGACTTTCATCACATTCACCAAGCATAATGTCGAACAGTGATTGAAATGAGGTCGTCTTTCAAATTCCAAAGTTGCATTGTTTTTAAAATTCTCACCTAGAAATGAACTAGAATCTTCACATAGGATTTGCTTGGCTTCTTCTTTAGACTTTAGTACCATTTCTTTATTGTTGGCATCCTTTACTATGTTTAGTTCGGTTGGTTGGGAAACTATTGAGGATTCTTCAATATCAATCTCACCGTCACTGAAATGACTTGATATCTTTTCTTTATCCTTCTCATTTTGAAGTTTGGGTGTATTTATGGTACTTGCAAGATTGACTTCCTCACCCACTACTTCTTCTTTTTTACTCTCCTTTTCAAATGCCGCCATGAATTGATGCAAGTCATACACGTCCTTCTCCAATGTAGTTGCCCGATCCAAAAGAGTTTGAAACATTGCTTCAACACTATTGTACTCGGCATGTTTTCTTCCTTTATCGCATAATGCAACCTGTCAAACTCATAAAAAGAACTAGCACTTTTGTTAGCATAACAAGGGGAGGAAGCATTTGGACAATCACTCCAACGTCCATCTCGACCACCACATAAAGAACAATCGCACACCCAATAGGATCGAGATGGTGCACTAATCTCTTTTCAAGGAGCATATATACAATCTTGTCAAAAGTGGGGTCCATCACAATATGGACATGGATCATCAAAATAAGATTTTCAACCACCAAACTCATATTCATTCCAAGATGCCATAGTAACCAACAAACAAAAAAAAGGGGGAATTTGTTGGAACCTTGAAGTTTTGATGAATGACAATATGAATGAAACAAGTTAAATTTGATTCAAACACTTGATGATAAGGTAAATCAAGTTGATTTGAAAGAGGAGTCCTATGTGAAGAAGGAGTTTCACTTCTAAGCATATCCTTAAGAGTCCAATGTGTGGAAGGAGAAAGATTCTAAAAATTGAAGAATTCAAAAGAGTTGGAATTTTACAACAACACTAAGGAGACAAGAGTTGGAATTGAAGAAGGAGTCTCACTTGAAGTAGAACTCTATGCAATGAGAGTTCTAATTAAAGTAGGAGTTTGAAATAAAGAATGACTCTTTAGAGAGCTGTGCTTAAATAGAAGATGCAGCAGCCAGAATAATTCACGTACTTTAAAAAGCAGAAAAGCTCAATCGACAGATTGAACTCACAAAGTGCTACTCAATCACTGAAGAAACACGTTGAAGAATCTGGTCCTCAGTACTGAATCCAGCTAAGAGTTTTAGCGTTGATTTTTAGAGTTGTTCATTGTGTTTGAGCTATTCATGTTATATTAGTTTCAGTGTGTTATGAGCTGAATTAGGAGCTAGTCTTCGAGTTGGGGAAAACTCAGAGACTTTGGGAACACATACCTTGGGAGGTGTGTGTGTAGTTAGGAATTAGAGTTTATAATTTCTAGTTATTAAGTTATAGAGATTAGAGTTTATAATTCCTAGTTGTTGAGTTATAGGAATTAGAGTTTATAATTCCTATTTGTTGGTTACAAGAGTTTTGTAATCAGTCTTTGTTGAGGCTCAGAGTTTTTTAGCGAAGTTGGGGTTAAATCCTGTAGAGGTGCAGGTCGTGGTTTTTTACACCTTTTGAGCCGGGTGTTTTCCACGTAAAAATTATTGTGTTCTTTACTTTCTGTTTACTGCTTCCTTGAAACACGTCAGTGGAACAGGTCAGGCAACACGTTCAATCAATAAGCAAAAGTTAGGCGAAAATAAGAAAATCAGTAGGGCATGAATTCTTAACAATTACTATTTCATATTTAAAATTATTTAACAATTAAAATTATTGCAGAAAAACTATCATCACTAATATATCATGATATGTTGAAAAAAACATATTCTACTTTTTCTTCCTTGAGTATACTCCAGCGATGCTATAACGGCGTCGCTATAGCGATGTTGACTACTTTAACTAGGCGCTATAGCAAGAATTTTTTGCTTTTGGACAGGTCACTATAGCAATATTTATGTTACTATAGTGACACGGGAGGACAGAATGCCTGATTTCGCCCAGAATTTTCTTTTCTCACAACACACCTTCATTTCAAGACATCACTAATTTTAACAAACTTTGCTTTAGAAAAAGAAAGAATACATTATTTTAAATTAAAGAGTTGCATCAAAGAGAAAACCTAGATCCTTAAATGGAGAAGTGAAGGTTAAGCCCCAAGTCCTTTGGAGTTGTAATAGGTAACATAACATCTCACTGTTATTTCTTTGTAAAATGCAGGATTTTCATCTGATAATAATTTCTTTATTGGTCCATAAAGCCTTTCAAATGGCTGAAGTTGAGTTGTGAAAGAACATTCAACTGAAATCCTTGGTCCAATTTGTTTTGCTAATACTCTATGCTCAGCACTTCTGAACTTGTCATTTGATAGAAACTGCATTGTGTAGAAAATTGAATTTAAGTTGTATATATTTTTGATATAATTTTTTTACGCCATCAAGACACAAAAAGAGTAAATAGAAGCGAGTTTTCATTACATATTGAGATTTACTTTCTTAAAAATAAGATACATTACTTATCATAATAGGTAAATTAAAGATGACCGGTAGTGTAATTTAAAAGTATCTAAATTGAAGTGTATAACCTAAATTCATATTGAATATTTACAGTTTAAACTTAGTATATTGTTTTCTCATGATTCTTGATGTATAAGGTCGAGGACTAGAATAGATGGTTAGTAGAAAGTCGATGATTTCCTTTTTCTGTGTGATAGAGCAGGGTTCTAGTCTTGAGCACATACATGTTCCCTTTCAATATTATTTTTTCAAATTACTTATTATTATTGTTTCTTTTACTTTGGTTGTCTCTAACGTTTTCGTTGTTAGTGCATACTTTTATTTCTTCAATATTCATCACTTCAAACCATGTCTGGAAAGTTGAAGGTCTATTAGAACAACTTCTTTACCTCACAAAGATAGAAGATAGATATCCACATACTCTACCTTCTCCGTGTTCCACATGTAGGACTATATTAGGTATATTATTGTTGTTGTAACTTAAATTATACAAAAAATGAAGTATCCAGTCAAACTCTCTTAACACTCTAAATTCGCCTCTGATTTGGCCATGTTACTATTGACTAGACATATGTAAATGAGTTTAAGTTCTGTGCACCGTCAGTGCATAAAAAACTCTACACTATCAACTAACTTGATCTGCTATTGCAGGTTACCCAATTATTTACATCAAAATAAAAAAGAAAAAATAAGGTAACCTGCAATAACAAGTCAAGTTCACCTGATAGTGTAGAAAATTTTCTACATTGACGGTGCACAAAACTTAAATTCTATGTAAATTGTTTTAGATATACTTACTCACCTGTAAAAGGTCACCAAGATTGATAACTAGGGCTCCAGTCACAGGATGAATATCAATCCACTACTTTTTGTGATAAATTTGAAGCCCACCAATTTGATCTTGTAAAAGAATGATGAAGAAATCTGGATCTGTATGCTTGGTGATTCCAAGAGTCCTATTGGGCTAAGGACAAGGTGGATAGTAATGACTGTTTATGAAATGGCCTTTTGCATACTCCATATCCAACAATTTATTGGGTTTTAGTCCAAGTGCTTCTGCTAATAACTCAAATATTGTATGGCCCAAATTCCTAACATGCTCAGAATATTGAAGTAATTCCTCCCTAACAAAGAAAAAGATAAAGAAAATTTCAAAAACAACTAATATTTAGGCAAAAGATCGAGAATCATAGCTAATGTTTGTCTAATTACGGAATGTTGCTACAATTTAGTAGCTAATGTTTTGGTTCAAGTCCTGAAACAGCCTCTATCAGAAATGTAAGGTAAGATGGTATACAATATACCCTTGTGATGGAACTCTGCATATAGTGGAAGCTTTTAGTACACTGGTTTGCCCTTTTAGCATTTGGCTTTCGTAATTTGCTTACAACTACAACTACAAATAAGGTTGATACAAATATAAAGGCGTCTTGTAAATACATATACAAACACACATGACATCAAATATATATATGATCGTTGAATGAACTACAAAACAGTTCAATTATATAATTGAATATGTATATTAAGTACGTGTGTGTGTATATATATATATATATATAATATACAATACATAAGATATATAAAATACATAAGACATCAAATACATATACATCTTCTATTAATTTAAGCCTCAGCTACAAATTATAGTAATTTCAAATCTTAGCTACGTCATGTAATTCCGTACGATGTTTTCTACATCAGGTAATTTTTCCAAAAACCAACATTAAGATCACATTCAAAGCAAAACAAAATAGAAAAAAGTAGTAGGGCCAAACACATAGATGGTCTTCAAAATTTAGAGTCAAAGATAGATGACTATAAGTTGTTTCACTTCATAAAAAGGTGAGACCAAAAACAAATATAGGAAACCTTATCTTTGAAAATTCAAAGGACAAGCAAAGAAAGTGCAAAACTAACTAAGGGCGATGAACTCAGAAATTTCGATAAGAATGTTGAAGAATATTTTTGAAGTTTGGTATATATGTATGAAAACTAACGTTCAACCTATGTATGCATATATAATATAATTTTTTATCGAAGATTGTTCGACTGACCATCTTTCGACGTACATATAACTATGCCATGCTAATGGGTAGGGCCGGGGATCAATGGATAATTTTCCACACAAAATTAAACTCCGCGTAAGACCTAACTATAATAAAAATTACTAAGCCTCGATCTCAAACAAGTTGAAAATTACCTGTATGCTTTTGGCAATTCATCATTAGTAGGAGGATTAGGATCCATGAGACAAGCTAAAGTATCCCTCCAATTTGCAGATTTAGATTGATAAAGATCAAAATTACTATTAAACATCACCTTCTTCATAGGTTCCATTGAGTAAAACCTCATCTTTATTTCATTTGGTTGCTCATGAAAACTTCTAATTCCACTAATCATTTCATCCATAACATGTTGAGGCACACCATGATTCACAACTTGAAAAAATCCCCATGTCTTACATGCCTCACCAACCTTTTCAACAATCTTCTGATGTCGAAAATCATCTTCGTTTATGCCCTCAAAATATATAACGGGGATTTGAACGTTGGCTATGTCTGAACATGAATCAAGATTCTAAGCATTGAACTCTGTTAGAGTACGCGTCCTACTAATTGCCTATCTGTGAAACAAGTAAGTAAACGTGGTTCACAGAAGTAAACTAAACACAGTGTTTTTACGTGAAAAACACCCGGCTCAAGAAAGATGTAAAAAACCATGACCTGTACCTCTACAGGATTTAACCCAACTTCACTAAAATACTTGAGCCTCAACAATCAACAAAATTACAAGACTTCTTGTAACCTAGGAATTAAAACTTCTAACTCCTATCACTACAAAAACACTAATCTTCCCAAGATAAGTGTTCCCAAGTCTTCGAGTTCCCAAACTTGAAGACAACAACTCCTAAATCAGTTTATAGATTACTGAGACTAGAATCAATGACTCATTACAATACAAGAACCTAACAACTACTACGCAGTTTATGACTTGCTAAGTAAGAGACAAGGTTCTTAATCAAGTATGTGAACTGATATGCTGATTGTTGATTAACTTTTCAGTGCATGCGTGAGTGCTGGCTTTGAGTTATGTTTGTTGTATTTAAGCCAACCTATGATAGAGTCCTTTTTGATGTTCAATTCTTTCTTCAGTAGAACTCTATCAGTTAACTCTTTTCCCCTTTTGCTGCCGCCTCACCTCTCCTAGATTTGATAGGACTCTTTTACTTCAAATCCTCTTCTTACTGAACTCTTTGATTAACTTGACTTCTTCAAGACTTATTTTCTGATCTGACTCGGCTTCTGATGTAATCAATGTTATCTATGCTTGTCTTGAACACATAATCATATCATCCAAACTCCTGTGCCAGCTAGACTATTTCACCTTGAATGGACCGGCTTCTTCAACATGTTTCATTCACATATCCATCATCAAAACTCCTCATGCCTTAAAAAATTTCCCTTTTTTTATGATGACAAACATAGTAACTTCAACATTACAGAATCCTGACATACTCAAGAAGGAATTAAATAACAAAATCACAGTAGAATGAAATAGGTTAGTCCAATTGAGTTATAAGCATTGTATAATCTGTTCTTCCCCCATTTGACATCATCGAAAAGTTGAGCCATCAAGTGAAAATTGTTTAATAATTCATGGCCACTGGGCTATCACTAAAACAAGCAAAACTCAGAGAAAAAGATAACTATACATTGAATTAACCAGAAGTAGATCAAGTAAAGCAAAAGAGGTCCATTTCATACACAAAAAAAAAGATACAATTATTTTTACCTAGTAAATAAAAAGAGAAACAAGTTAAACAGAAGAACATCATAGTGAATAGCTTAAGGGACGAAGAATGATTTTAATTGGAGGAGGTGCAGGGGATAAGGGAGGTGCAGGGGATAAGGGAGGTCAACTTCCTAATGATATCAGCATTTTCAGCTCGTTCCTTATCCAAGATTGCTGTGAGAGATGCAATTTTAGCTTCAAAAACCTTCTTTTCATCTTCATGAACAGCCTGGGCAGCCACCAATGCAGCCTGTGCACCCTCCAGCTCACCCTGCTTTGCCTCTAAAGTATTTTACAACTTTTGCAGAGGGTTGTCAGCATGTCTCATGGCAGCAGGTAACCTAGCATGGTTCAGTTGTCCAATCACATCCTTAGTCGTCTGCAAGGACCATACCTTGACAGGTACATGAAAACCATCGAAAACAGATGTAAGCCAAAACTGATAGGGCAGATCATGACCATTTATATCTTTGACAAGTACCCTTTGCATATGTTTAATGATGAGTAGAGAAAGGTCTATTGGAATCTCAGAATCCAATAGTTCCATTAAGGTAAGATCAAGAAAACTTGCAACTGTGTGCTTTTCCTGTCTAGGCAAGATCATTTTATGAATCACATCAAAATAAGACTGATAGAGAGGGGACATCTCATTTTTCATTATCCTACGATGAGAAGAAAAAAAAGGATTCCTAGAGAATTTTTTACAGATATCAAGAGCGGATGAAAGATTATCAAGAGGAGGCCAAGATCCCTTCACATAATGACTCCAACCTCCAGTAGAAACACTGAGAATTCTGCCCAGATCAGCAGGATAAAGATTGATGGTTTTCCTATGAACCTTGGTTGAGATCATTTCCCCAATTGCAACTCCATTAGTATAAAACTCATACACCTTATTTTTACCAAACCTTCTCTGATGATCACCTTGAAGAAATAAGTATGACCACCCCTGAGCTGTCAGTTTTAAAACTAACGTATCCATACCAGGACCCCCAAAACCAGTGACAACTCTTCCTCTAGCCATCTTTCATTTCTGAAAGTGCAGAACATGGTCTGACTGAGAAGCTTTATCAGCAGCAGTATCAACATGAGGAGGGTTTGGGAGAGGAAGGGGATTTATGAGAGAAAAAGGGCTTTAAAGGTTTGTCTAGGATATTCTTGCATTTTCTTTTGAAGCAAAGGAGAATATCAGGAGAGGGCTCACATGAGGGAGGAGAAGCAGTAGACACTACCTATTTTTTTTCACTTACCCTAAGTGCCTCTTCCAAAAAAGCATTTTCTCGTTGTTTTCGTCCCCAAGTATATGGAGTTCAAGATGAACGGATGAAAGAAGAAGATTGTACCTGAGTATCTTCATCAATATCAATGATGACAGCAGAAGGTTTTCATTTAAGAGTCGATCGTGACCATCTAGGGATAAGATCAGCAATGAAAATGTCATCGCGATCAAGGATCTGAAAACAAACCACGGGTAATGGTAAGGGTTTTGGACAAAGTGAGGGTTTGAAAAAAGAGTGAGAGAAGGGTGGTGGTAGAGTTTTAAAAAATGGAAAAACAGATAACTTGAGAGGGATTTGGGGTTGGATAAGTGAAGGTAAAGTAATGTTTGGGTGAAGAATAATTTGGGTTGAAGGGTTTGTTTCAGATTTTATGGAGGAAAGAGAGGATGAGGAAGACACTATAGCTTGTTGGATTTTCAAAGGTTGAAAAAGAAGTGGAGATGGAAGAGAAAATAAAATGCATATTTAAGAAATATAAGAAGAAAGTTGAAACGTGAGAGGACTGAGATATGAAGAAGCGTGCTGATGTAGAAGTTTTGTGCTGATGGGAAAGGTCTGTCAGCCTTTCGAAGAAGAGGATTGTTGGGTTTTGGCAGTTTAATCATGACAGAGTGAACCATGTATATAACCTGTTTCTCTTAATGCTACTATGGAAAACAATAATCATACCTTGTGTTTTGATTAGTCCATGACCACTCTTGCCTTAATGATCCAGTCTATCTGCAAAAATAACACATAGTTATACCACTTTGCTTTAAAATCTTGGAATTATGATACACAACTAAATGTGTAAGACTGAATTAATCAACACTCTCTAAGGCATAGCATGTTCTAGTCAATCATTGAGAAAGATTTATACAATTTTTATCATCCCCAATGCTAACCTATTTTTTTCAAAGTGTTCTCTACTCAAAGCCTTAGTAAATATGTCAGCAATTTGTTCCTCAGTTGAACAAAATATAATTGATATATTTTCTTTTTCAACATTGTCTCTAAGAAAGTGATGACGAATATCAATATGCTTAGTTCTCTTGTGTTGGATAGGGTTTTTGGCTATGTTTATAACACTTGTGTTATTATAAAAAATGGGAATACAACCTACGTCTACCCCAAAATCCAAGAGTTGTTGTTTGATCCACAACAACTGGGCACAGCATGACCCAGCAGCGACGTATTCAGCCTCAGCAGTAGACAAAGCTACTGAATTTTGCTTCTTTGTGGACCAGGTAATCAAACATGATCCCAAGAAATGTGCCATACCTATAGTGCTTTTCCTGTCCACCAGATATCCTGCATAATCAGCATCAGAGTATCCTACCAAATTAAAGTTACTACCTTTGGGATACCACAAGCCAAGATCACTGGTTCTTTTTAAGTATCTGAACATCCTTTTTACAGACTTTAAATGTGATTCTTTTAGCTTAGCTTGAAACCTTGCACATAGACCTACACTGAACACAATATCATCCAAGTCCAGCTTTGTGGCAGTAGTAATAGAAGTACTTATCTCTTTTACCTCTTTCATTGAGAATTTCTTGAGAAGCTCTTTGACATACTTCTGTTGGTGAATCATTATTTCTGAAGCTGACTGCTTTATTTGCAAGCCCAAAAAGTAATTTAGCTCTCCCATCATGCTCATCTCAAATTCACAACTCATGAGTTTGGCAAACTCATGAGTCATAAGCATATTTGTTGAGCTAAAAATAATATCATCCACATACACCTACACAATTAACAAATCCTTTCTATTAGTTTTCAAGAAAAGAGTATTGTCAATTTTACCTCTGGTGTGTCCATGTTCCAATAAAAATTTTGATAGTCTTTCATACCAAGCTCTTGGAGCTTATTTCAACCCATACAAAGATTTGTCCAGCTTGTAGACATGGTATGGAAACTCCTTGCTTTCTAATCCTGAGGGTTGCTTAACATACACTTCTTCCTTGAGAATGCCATTCAGAAATGCACTCTTCACATCCATCTGATACAAAATAAACTCCATGTAAGAAGCAAAGACAACAAGTAGTCTTATAGCTTCAAGTCTAGCTACAAGAGCAAAAGTCTCATCAAAGTCAATTCCTTCTTCTTGATTGTATCCTTGAACCACCAGTCTTGCTTTATTTCTTGTGACTGTTCCATGCTCATCAACTTTATTTCTGTACACCCACTAAGTCCTAATTACTGATCTATCTTTTGAAAGAGGAACTAAGTGCCATACTTTGCTTCTCTCAAATTGGTTCAATTCATCCTGCATAGCTATGATCTAATCAACATCAAACAATGCCTCACTTACTTTCTTTGACTCTATCTCTGACAGAAATGCCTTGAATGCACACATACTTCTCAGTCCAGATTTTGTAGTGATACCAGAATTGAGATCAGTAAGTACATTCTCAATGGGGTGTGAGCCTTGATATTTGTATCCTTTTGGGATCAAGCTAAGTGAGCTGCTAGGATCACTGCTAATGTTCTGATGTGAGTCAGTTGATGGATCAATTCTCTCTATCACTGTGCCTTCATCTTCAGTTCCCCCTGTGAAAATGCCTCTAGGTTTGACTTATTTAGTCGATGGAACGTGTTGTGAAACCTGTTCCTCAGTATCGCTTCCTTTCTGCAGGTTAGTCTTATCACAGAATTCATAAAAAATCACATGCATGCTTTCTTCAACACAGTTAGATCTGTTATTTAAAACCCTATAGGCCTTACTATGAAGTGAATAACCTAAGAAGATTCCTTCATCACTTTTGGCATCAAATTTTCCAAGATTATCCTTACCATTATTGTGTATGAAACATTTGCAGCCAAAAGTTCTAAAGTGAGAAATGTTAGGCTTTCTACCTTTTAGTAACTCATAGGGAGTCTTGTCTAACATTGGTCTGATCATGCACCTATTTATAATATATGCTGCAGTACTTATTGTCCCATAGGTTTTTGGCAATATTTGTTGCAAGCATCATTATTCTAGCCAATCTTCCAAGGTTCTATTTTTTATTTTCACCACTCCATTTTGTTGTGGTGTTCTAGGAGCTGAAAAGTTATGGTCTATTCCTTGTGATGAACAGAAATCTAAGAAATTTGCATTCTTAAATTCTGTCCCATGGTCAGACCTTATGGAAATTAATGAAGTGCCAAATTTCTTTTTCATTTTCTTGATGAAAATTTCAAAGGCATCTTCTTTAGAGGCTAGAAACAAGGTCCAGGTGAACCTGGAATAATCATCAACAATTACAAAAACATACCTTTTTCCACCTCTGCTTTGTTGTCTCATTGGTCTACACAAGTCCATATGGACCAGTTCGAGACACTTGGTAGTACTAACATGGTTCTTTGACTTAAATGAAGATCTTACCTGCTTCCCCCTTACACATGCACTACATAACTTTTCTTTCTTAAACTTAGTTTTAGGTAATCCCAATACCATGTCTTTGGATGAAAGTATGTTCAGTCGTTTTAGACTTGCATGTCCAAATCTTCTATGCCAAAGGAGGGGATCAGTTTCTATTGCACTTAGATAAGTCAACTCAGGTCCTGGTATTGCCATTAAGTCTGCTTTGTATACGTTTCTATATCTCCTTGCAGTAAGTACAATTTCTTTGGTGTCCATCCTTTTGACTTTAACCCCTGCAGCAGTAAAAGTTACTTTATTACCTTTGTCACACAATTGTGAGATGCTCAGCAGGTTATGCTTTAATCCTTGCACAAGATACACATCCTCCACAGCTTTTGAATTTGATGTGCCAATTTTCCCAACTCCAGTAATGATTCCTTTTTTTCCATTTCCAAAAGAAACTCTGCCTTCATCTATTTTGGAGAGTGAAAGGAACTTTTTCATGTCGCCAGTCATATGTCTTGAGCATGCATTATCTAAGTACCAGTGCTTTTTGTTTCCCTTCACCATCTCGTGCAAGAGAAATCAATGGTTAGATTTAGGAACCCAGAAAAGCTTGGGTCCTATTTTGTTGATAAAAGGATGAATTAAATTCCTTCTAGTCCATGCAGGAAACACGTAACCTGACCGGTTTCTCTGACCAATTTTAGTGCTTGTATTTTTGGTCTGAGAAAAGTTTGTTACCAGATTCTGACTTCTAACTCTGCTGTTGGCAGCCACAAGACATTCAGTAGTAGGATGTCTAAGATTTCCACAGATATAGCATAGATCTTGTAGATTATCATCTTTTTTAAAAAAACCTAAACCTGCTTTTTCATTATGATATCTTTCACTCAACTGATGAACAATTCTTGAAGAATTTGTCCATCTGTTAGCTCTTTCTAAATCCAGCTTTAACTTAGCAACCTCTTGACTTAGCTTATTCATCTTTTCAGTCAAATCATGACATTCTTATTTGTACTTAGTTAACTCAAGTTCAGCCTTTTCTTGTTCTTTACTCATGGCCTTTTTTCCATTTTCAGTGAGAGTCAATTTTAGAACTTCAAACTTAAGATCATTATTTGAAGATTCAAGCAATGTGACTTGGTTCTTGAGAGTGTAATTTTCTTTTTCAACAGAATGTTTGCAAACTTTCAGATCAATGAAATCAAATTTTAGGCTTACAAGGCTGTTGAACAGTTCATCCCTATCAGAAGTTAATTCTTGGAGATTGTCAATTGAATCACTCATCAAGGAAACAAGTCTAGTTTTTGAAAACAGATGCAGTTTTTTTTTGAATTCAAGTAAACTTACCTCAGAAGCATCATCTTCTTCCTCAATGTATGAATCTCTAAAAGCCATAAATGCTGTCTCATCAACTTTATCATCATCAGAGTCAGATCCCCATGCAGCTATCATGACATGTTCTTTTTTTTCCTTTCTCTTGGCCCTTTCTTTTTGTTCCTTTTCAACCCTTTCCTTTCTCCACTCTATTTCCCAGAGAGGACATTCTCTGGTCTGATGATCAGTCTTTCCACATTTGTAGAATCTATTTGGATTATTATTGAAATGTTTCTTGGTACCTGTTCCCTTCTTCTTCCTAAAGAACTTGCTGAAATTCTTGGTTATGAAGGCAACTTGCTCCTTATCAAGTTCAAATTCATCATCACTATCAGAAGCTTTTAAAGCTAAGATCTTCTCAGGGACTGATTGTTCTTTGATTCCATCAATTTCCATTTCATAAGTCCTTAAGTTCCCTACAAGTTCATCCAGGGTCAAGCCTTCAAGCTATTTATTTGCCTCCCTAATTGCAGCCACCTTAACATTCCATTTTGATTTAGGTAACACCCTCAATACCTTTTCAACTTGTTCTTCCTCAGAGATAACTTTTCCTAACGAAGTCAACTCATTTGTTAAGGTGGTAAGCCTTGTCATCATCTCATGAAGTGTTTTATTTTTCTTCATTTTGAATGCCTCATATTCAGTAAACAGGAGAGCAATTCTGAATTTTCTTACTTGGGAAGTACCTTCATAAGCATTTACCAGTGCATCCCAAATTTACTTAGTAGTAGTATAGGTGGATACCCTGTTATATTTAGCTGGTCCTAGACCACAAACCAAGATATTTTTGGCCTTTGTATTTTTCTTCAAAACCAACAGGTCATCAAGAGTAAATTTACTCCTTACTTTCTTGACTTGTTCTCTATCAACAGTCTTCATTAGAATAGTGGGACCATCAGTAATCCTGTCCCATATTCATAGTCTTCACCTTGAATGAACATCTCCATCCTTGCTTTCCACCAGATAAAATGAGAACTATCAAAGAGTGGAGGTCTAGTGGTTGATTGACCTTCACTGTGACCAGTAGGAGGTGTGAAATTCATCATGTTGATCCTTTTCTTAGGTGCTAGCCTTATTTAAGACAACCCTGCTCTGATATCACTTGTTAGAGTACGCATCCTACTAATTGACTATCTATGGAACAAGTAAGTAAACGTGGTTCACAGAAGTAAACTGAACACAGTATTTTTACGTGGAAAACACCCGGCTCAAGAAAGATGTAAAAAACCATGACCTATACCTCTACAGGATTTAATGCAACTTCACTAAAATATTTGAGCCTCAACAATCAACAAAATTACAAGACTTTTTGTAACCTAGGAATTAAAACTTCTAACTCCTATCACTACAAAAATACTAATCTTCCAAGATAAGTGTTCCCAAGTCTTCGAGTTCCCAAACTTGAAGACAACAACTCCTAACTCAGTTTATAGATTACTGAGACTAGAATCAATGACTCATTACAATACAAGAACCTAACTACTACTACGCAGTTTATGACTTGCTAAGTAAGAGACAAGGTTCTTAATCAATTATGTGAACTGATATGCTGATTGTTGATTAACTTTTCAGTGCATACGTGAGTGCTGGCTTTGAGTTATGTTTGTTGTATTTAAGCCAACCTGTGATAGAGTCCTTTTTGATGTTCAATTCTTTCCTCAACAGTTAACTCTTTCCCCTTTTGCTACCGCCTCACCTCTCCTAGATTTGATAGGACTCTTCTACTTCAAATCCTCTTCTTACTGAACTCCTTGATCAACTTGACTTCTTCAAGACTTGTTGTCTAATCTGACTCGGCTTCTGATGTAATCAATGTTTCTATGCTTGTCTTGAACACATAATCATATCATCCAAACTTCTGTGCCAGCTAGACTATTTCACCTTGAATGGACCAGCTTCTTCAACACGTTTCATTCACATGTCCATCATCAAAACTCCTCATGCCTTAACAAACTCCTTTTCTGTTATGGCCGGTGTAACAAAGATCTCGAGGATATGAACTATCCTAGCATCGACTAGTCCTTTTACACCGGCCTTTGAATCATCAAAGGCCCTGAGCTCTTTAGCTCGATCATAGTAAGCCATTTTTATTTATTTACTTTGGTAAGAAAATTTTGAAATATTTTTGCTTTTGCTTATCTTGTAGATCTAAAATAGGAGTGGAATATAAATTTTATATGGTAACGCCAGCAAAAAGACAAATATGTGGCATGTAATTTATTTTGTCACATTGACTTAAATGAGATACCTAATACGAATCATTACAAAACAACGATTTAATTAAAAGTTCTGATGTATTATTAAAGTCGTAAAATTGTTTTATGTTAAATTATTGAACTTTATCAGTTAAGTCAACATTGTAAAACAGCAATTTAATTAAAAGTTTCGATGTATTATTAAAATCGTCAAATTATTTTATGTTAAATTATTGAACTTTATCCGTTAAATCAATATTATTACTACTACACCAATAAGGAGTGAATTCCCTAAATAGTAGTCAAGTTTTGAGAATTTTCTTTAAATATCATTTATTTTCATTTAGGTTCATAATATCACTCAGGTATACTCTTTTCCTCAAAATATACTGTATATTATCTCTCTTAGTTGGCATGTCATGTCATTAAAATCTCATTTTTCTTAATTAACAAACCATTTAATTCATCCAACTCATTTAACCAAAATTATATTTTTTATTCTTTTTTTTTTTTGAAGAAAATACATCAGTTTATTTTCATGCTTAGAAATTCTTCATCACACTTGAACTTTACCATATTATTTTACATGTAAATTAAAATCGAAAGAAAACTTATTTAATTTATTGATATTATTTTCTTTAGAAAACAATTAATCTTTGTAGGCAATTATATAAAAAAAAACTGAATGACCATTTAAGAAAATAAATCTAGAAAAAAAGTATAAATATCAAAGTATGAGAATTTCTTCTTGATAGTTAATGTAATTTTTTTTAATAAAATAAGATTATAATTTTGGTTAAATGAGTTTGACGAGTTAATAAGTTTATTATTTCAAAAATATGGATGGTTTACTGATATGACATGGTAATAAAAAATAATATTTAGTAATTTTTTTAGAAAAATATTGATAGTTGAGTGTTGTTATTATCTTTGCCAAAAAAGTAATTTTTATAACTGACTCCAAAAACATAGATAACAGTTCAAGAAGATATTTTAGAAAAAAATAAAAATTTAAGTAAAGATAAAAGATTTCTAAGCAAGAAAATTTTTTCTTAATAAACTAATTTTTTTTAAAAAAGAAAAGTATAAGAATATAATTTTAACTATCTATGTTTGATGAGTTAAATAGGTCTATTATTAAAAAAATGATTTAATGACATGACATGTCAATTTGAAGAGAAAGAAACGTGAGACTTTAAGCTAAAAGTGACAAAAGAGTATTAAAATGAAGTGCAGGTGACTCGAGTTTTAATAATTGAGTGTAGGTGACAGTTACTTTATTAAGGATTTAGAAAGTAAGAAAATTTTGAAAATAGCCCACAAGTTTCTTAATTTACACTTTGATTCAATGTAAAACCTAGTGTAACTAGAAACGGAGGGGAAAAAAGGTGTTTCTCTCTCATCTTATTAATTGAAGTTTTCTCTCTATTCGCGATTTTTGTTGTTTATTATTGTTGTTTCTTTATTCATCATCTTCTTCTTTGTTATCATCATCTTGTTCTTCATTATCAACTTTTTTTGTTCATCATCATCATCTTCTTGTTGTTAAACATTGTTGCTGTTATCGCTACAGTTGCTACTTGATCAAATTTTTTTAGATCAAATTTTATCCGTATATCACTTAGACATTACTTCCTATGTGATTTTAGTAAGTAAAATTATAATTTTTAGTTGAATTTCTCAGCTAGGTGTATCTGTTACTGCTGTTTTTTCAACAATGAATAAAACATGTAAAATTCAACAGATGAGCAATTTGCTGCAACATATATGACTAATCTATTGCAATAGATGAGTCATATATTGCAATAATATGTTGGCAATCTGTTGCAACAGATGTGTCATAGGTTGCAACAAATTACTCATGTGTTGCAACAGATGAGTCATGTGTTGTAATAGATTACTCATTTGTTGGATTCGTATTCTAGTGTTGTAACATGAATTCAATATATATGGGTCATCTGTTGCAATAGATTAGTCATGTACTGTAATAGATTACTTATTTATCGCAACAAATGAATCATATGTTGGATTCATATAGCAGATTCTATGCATTGTATCAGTAGCAGATATACCAAATAAGAAATTCAACAAAAATTATAATTATACTTACAAAATCACCTATGAAGTAATGTCCAAGTGATATACAAATAAAATTTGACCTAAAAAAATTTCAAAGATTTCAACAGGGGCATAACGAATAAGTGAAATACATGAAAAATATTCATGAAACAGGTAAAGATGACAAAAATAGTATATCATACATCAAATACAAAAGGATCAAGGGGACAAACGTTTGAGTTCTCCTAAAAATGTTTAAGTTTCCTACTATTTTAATTGCTTTCTAATGGATGACCCATTTGTTACAACAAATTCTATTTGTTTAATAATTTCCAACGGATGAATCATCTGTTACAACATGTTAGTCATCTGTTGATTCAAATTAAGTAATTATTAGTAATAAATAATTTAATTTAGCTAAAATTAAAGACAAGTCTTTAAGACAATGAGACAAACATTTGAGTTCTCCTAAAAATGTTTGAGCTCCCTAGTATTTTAATTATTTTTCAACAAATAATCTATTTGTTGCAACAAGTTAGTCATCTGTTGCAACACATGTTCATAACAGGTTAGTCATTTGTCGATTCAAATTAAGCGATTATTAATAATAACTAAATTGATTTAACTAAAATTGAAGACGAGTCTTTAAGACAAGACCTTAGACAAGGGGACAAACGTTTGAATTCTCCTAAAAAATATTTGAATTTTAGTATTTTAAATTGTTTTTCAAACAGGTATAGCCATCTGTTGCAACAGATGTTTATATCTGTTTGATAATTTTCAATAGATGAGTTAGTTGTTGCATCTGTTGCAACAGATGTCTATATCTGTTTGATCATTTTCAACAGATGTCTTTATTTGTTTGGTCATTTCCAATAGATTATTCATTTGTTGCAACATGTTAGTCATCTATTTATTCAAATTAAGTTATTATTAGTAATAACTAAATTAATTTAACTAAAATAAAATATAAATTAATAAGTTCAATTACAATTTCAATTAATCTCATGGTAATTACACGATCAATTATGTGTGTTCGTCCTGAGTAAAGTGATCAATTGATCAATTTTATTTGAAATGATTGAAACTAAGTCATCATTAGAAGTAACTACATTGATTTAACTAAAAATAAAGATGAATTAGTAAGTTCAATTACGATTTCAATTAATCTCATAGTAATTACATTTCATTAAATTAATTAAACAGAAACAGAGCATTTAAAGCAAAATAGTCCATTTCATTCATAAAAGCAGATACAACTATTATAACCCAGTAGCAATAAAAGGAGAGACATTTGAAAGCAGAAAGGAAGAAGAAAGATAGGCTGAAGAGTCAGAGAAGGGCTTAATGGGAAGAGGATAAGGGGATAAGAGAGGTCAGCTTCCTAATGGCATCTGCATGCTCAGCTCATTTTTATCCAAGGTAGCAATGAGGGAGGCAATCTGAGCTTGAAGATCCCTTTGTTCGACTTCATGAAAAGCCTGTGCAGTGTCCAACGCAGACTGAGACACTTCTACTTCTGTCTATTTAGCTGCAAGGTCATTCCTCAATCTATGCATAGGGTTGTCTGCACGCCTCATAGAAACAGGGAGCATGGCATGGTTCACTGACTCTATTACATCCTTGGTAGTCTGCAGAGACCACACTTTGACAGGCACACAAAACTCTTCAAATACAGGGTCAAGCCAAAATTCATAGGGCAATGCATGACCATTTGTATCTTGAAGTAAAATCCTCTGCATGTGCTTGATCATTAGCCTGGGAAGATCTATTTGGAGCTCAGTATCCAGTAACTCCATTAGTGTGAGATCAAGAAAGTTGGCAACAGTTCTTCTTTCTTATCGAGGAAGAATAATTTTGTAGACCACATCAAAATAGAATTGATGGAGAGGTGACATCTCATTTTTTACTACCCTACGATGAGAAGCAAGTAAGGGATTCCTAGAGAATTTTCTTGAGATATCAAGAGCAGAAGAAAGATTAATAAGAGGAGGCCAGTTACCCTTCACATAATGACCCCATCCCCCAGAAGAAATATTTAAAATACGGGCCAAATCAGTAGCATAAAGATTGATTGTAACCCCATGAACAATAGTAGAAAACATGTCACCAATAGCAACCCCATTGGTATAAAAATCATACACTTCGTCCTTTTCAAACTTCCTTTGAAGGTGACCTTGTAGGAACAAGTGGGACCAGCCTTGTACTCGCATGTTCGACACCAATATATCCATGGAAGGACCTCCAAATCCAGTGACAACTCTACCCCTAGCCAACTTTTATTTTTGAAAATAAAGAATATATGCAGACTGAGAAGCTTTTTCCGCAGGGGTATCAGTATCCATATCAAACTCAAAATCAGGATTAGGCTGAGGAAAAGATGTAGGTAGAGTATCTGGAAGATACTCAGAGTCGAAATCAAAAGGAACAGGTTTGGTAACCCATTTCTTTGAGCGAGTAGAAGACGATGGAGAAAAACCTTTCGAGGATGTGGGAGTTGTTGCCTTAGGAGAGGATTTAGAGGAGGAAGAGGCTTTTTAAGAGGATTTTCGAGGCGAAGGGGATTTTGGAACTTTAGCAATGATATTCTTTTTTTTCCTTTTCGAGCGAAGAAGAACATCAGATGAGGAATCAACAAAAGGTAAGGAAGCAGAAGGAGCAACCCATTTTATTTTATTGGACTTAAGTGTTTCTTCAAGGGAATCATCTTCTTGTTACTTTTGACCTCATGTATATGGGATTCTAGGAGAGAAGACAGTGGGAGAGGGTTCAACTGGAGCACTTGTATCTTCATCGATAATGACTGAAATGGGTTTATTTTTAAGAGCAGACCTGGACCTTCAAAGAATGAGATCGGCTATGGAAATGTCATTGTTATCAAAAATCTAAAGAAGAAGTGGGGGGAGGGGGTAATGGGGGTTAAGATAAGGGTATGGGTTTTGAAGAAAAGTGGGAAAAAGGTTTTGTGAATTCTTGAATAAAGAAAAATCAGATAGTTTGAGAGGAATTTAAGGTTGAATGAGAGAAGGTAAGGTGAAGTTTAGATTAAGGATGATGGCTTTTGAGTGACTGGTAATAGATTCGAAGGAAGATTTGGTCGTGATTTTCAAAGGTTGTCGAAGTAATGAATAGAAGGACAAGAAGGAAACGTATTTAAAAGGGAAAAGAGGAAGATGAATCATGTATGGATTGTACGTGGAAGAAGTGTAATGATGAAAGGGATCTATGTTGATGGGAAAGGGCTGGCATCCTTTTTGAAAGAGAAGACTTTTGGGTTTTTGGCGGTTCTGAATATATAAAAAAAGAACAATGTGAATAACCTGTTTCCCTTAATGCCACTATGAGTAAATAATAATCATACCTGAATTTTGATAAGTTAATGAAGAAGATTGCCTTGATGCTCCAGATTAATCTGCAAAGTTCACATATAGCTAAGTCAATTTATCTCAAAATCTATGAATTAGGATATACAAGCAAATGTGTAAGACTGAATTATTTAACAATCACTTGAGTACAGTTTATTCTAGCCAATCATTGAAGGATATTTATACAAGTTTAATCATCCCCAAGGCTAACCTATTCTTTTCAAAGTTTTCTCTACTCAAGGCCTTAATAAATATGTCAGCAATTTGTTCCTTAGTAGAACAAAACATGATTGATATATGACCTTTTTCAACATTATCCCTAAGAAAATGATGTCTAATGTCAATATGCTTTGTTCTCTTATGTTGGACAGGATTTTTGCTATATTAATAGCACTTGTATTATCACAAAAAATGGGAACACAACCAACATCTATACCAAAATCCATAAGTTGTTGCTTAATCCATAACACTTGAGCACAACAAGATCCTTTAGCAACATACTCAGCTTCAGCAGTAGATAAGGCTACTAAGTTTTGCTTCTTAGTGAACCAGGTAATCAAACATGATCCTACGAAGTGAGCTATACCGGTAGTGCTTTTCCTGTCTACCAGATATCCTGTTTAATCAGCATCTGAGTATCCTACCAAGTTAAAGTTACTACCGTTGGGGTACCATAAGCCAAGATCACTGATCCTTTTTAAATATCTGAAGATTCTTTTCACAGATTTTAGATGTGATTCCTTTATCTTTGCTTGAAATCTTGCACATAGTCCTACACTGAACACAATGTCATGTCTTCTTGATGTGAGGTACAATAATGACCCTATCATACCTTTATACATGTTTTGTTTCATATCAGAACCTGTTTCATCCAGGTCAAGCTTTGTTGCAGTGGCAATGGGAGTACTAATAATTTTGATAGAATAAATCTAAAAATAACTCATTTCTGCATCTGCTCAATACAATATTGAATTTACAAGATTTCAACTCTACTTGTACATAAAAAACTGAAACTGAATACATCAACTTCTACTGCCTGTCTATGAAGCCTCTACTAGTATAGACCGTATATAGCCGGGGTCATGACTCCCTGCTATCCCAACTCAACATGACTGACTGAAGAAAATACAATGCTTCTTAAATTAAAAGGGATCATCACCTGCTAACCAAAACTGAGAACTGAAAGGAATGATAAATTTGGGCCAGCACAACGAGAATGTACTGAGTATGTGGGGGTGCAATACATGAGTAATGTAATATCAACATACTTTATAAAAATCGTACACGTGCTTATGAATGACTCACATAGCTTGAACACCTCTGAAAATACAATCTCCATAAATCATGCATGCTATCGATCACAATCACTTGACTTAAATACATTGAAAAATCATTCTCATAAGGTATGCATAATGAAATATGTAATATAAATCTCATGAGATCATTTCATTTATCTCAAACTCTTTTCAACTCATGACTTAGAGTGACTTGGTGATTCAAGAAACTTGACTCTTATGGACATGGGAGGTTTTGATAACCGACATAAACCACGTGAGCTACATGGGGTCCAACATATTTCCCTCCTAAGGAAGGAACCCCATGTTGGCAGGAGCGTCATACTCTTGCCAGGGAGTACAACCCCAACCTTCGGCCCACATATATCATATCATCATATCATTATCTCATTCTGTCTCAAACCTATGGTGGCACGTAGTTTTGAGAAAGTACCACACTTTCCGCTCGGTGTTAAATACTACTCCTAGACTCATCTCAGAATGCGTTAGGAAATCCACCTTATTCAAATCAGGGGTCTATCATGAAGATCAAATCATATATTTCAATTTACAATTTATAAATACTTTGTGGATTCCTAACCCAACTTTGACTAAAAATTAATCTTTCTCATTATCAAAATCGTCTCGACTCTGCGAGTTCAAAATC
>NW_025883177.1:27323-27664 GCF_002878395.1 Capsicum annuum
TATGGCAACTTGAACAACTCAAAGTTTCATAAATTCTTCATAAAGTAAGTAGTTTGGGGATAAACCCATCTTGCAAAATCATAAAAATCAAGTAGTAGAGATTATATTTTTGGGCACAAGAATGAAAGGAAGTCCTTGTTCAAACCCCACATACCTTAATTTAGGAACTTGGATGAACTAGCTTGCTGGAGACTCTTTTCATAGTCTTGAGTTAGGGTTATTGATGATCTTGACTTGCGAAACTTGAATCTTGAATCACTTCGTGAAAGCTATGGTGGATTTTTGATGTTATCGGAAGAAGATTTGGATTGAATTTTGGAGAGAAACCCTAGCTTCTAGAT
>NW_025883177.1:27764-46147 GCF_002878395.1 Capsicum annuum
AACCCCACATACCTTAATTTAGGAACTTGGATGAACTAGCTTGCTGGAGACTCTTTTCATAGTCTTGATTTAGGGTTCTTGATGATCTTGACTTGGGAAACTCAAATCTTGAATCACTTTGTGAAAGCTATGGTGGATTTTTGATGTTCTCGAAAGAAGATTTGGATTGAACTTTGAAGAGAAACCCTAGCTTCTAGATATTTGTGGAAGAGAAAGGAGAGAAATGAACTTCTCTCAGCTGATGGGCTATATATAGAGGGTCAAAATAGGCGAAAATAACTGAAATACCCTTTTAAAATATCTTAAATTCACAGAACGGGATGGGCAATGGTGGGATTCGATGGTCCGACGGAGACCCGATGGTACGTCGGTCCTGATCGTCGAATCTGGCCAGAACTGGGTCTTGCTGCTTCAATTCAACGGTGGGGTTCGATGGTTCGTCGGAGACCCGACGGTACGTCGGTCCTGACCGTCAAATCTGGCCAGAACTGGGTCTTGCTGCTTCAATTCAACGGTGGGGTACGATGGTCCGTCGGAGGCCCGAAGATACGTCAGTCCTGACCGTCGATCGGGGACAGTGACTTAGTCCACTGCCTCAATGCGACGGTGCTGGTCGACGGTCCGTCGAACCTTACCATCAAACCTGGGCGATGCAGAATGTTTCTGTTTTTCTATAATTTGGCCATAACTTCTTACTTTGATCTCCGATTTTGATGAAATTGGTATAGATGGAAAGCTTATTCAATTTTTTACATGATAGAAAGTCGAAATTAGGGAAATTCTATATGGTTTAAATATCATGAACTTTGGAAGTCATCACTTAATCTTCTAGAGACAGAAATTAGGCTTAAGAAAGGTTTGGGGTGTTACAATCATTATCCCTGATGCTTACTATTTTATTTGCAAACCCAAGAAGTAATTTAGCTCTCCCATCATGCTCATCTCAAACTCACAACTCGTGAGTTTAGAAAACTCATGATTCATGTTCATATTTGTTGAACCAAAAATAATATCATCCACATACACCTGCACAACTAGCAAATCCTTTCCATTAGTTTTCAAGAAAAGAGTATTATCAATTTTACCTCTGGTATGACCATGTTCTAGTAGAAATTTTGACAATCTCTCATACCAAGTCCTTGGTGCTTGTTTCAATCCATACAAAGCCTTGTCCAGTTTATACACATGATCAGGAAACTCCTTGCTTTCAAATCCTGGAGGTTGCTTAACATAGACCTCTTCTTTGAGAATATCATTCAGGAATGCTCTCTTCACATCCATCTGATAGAGCACAAATTCCATATAGGCAGCAAAGACAACAAGTAATCTTATAGCTTCAAGTCTTGCTACAGGAGCAAAGGTCTCATCAAAGTCTATTCCTTCTTCTTGGTTGTATCCTTGGACCACCAATCTTGCCTTGTTTCTTGTGACTTTTCCATATTCATTAACTTTATTTCTGTACACCCACTTAGTCCCAATTACTGATCTATCTTGTGGAAGAGGAACTAAGAGTCATACTTTGCTTCTCTCAAACTGATTCAACTCTTCATGCATAGTTATGATCCAATCAGTATCAAGTAAGGCTTCAGTTACCTTCTTTGTCTTAATTTCTGATAGGAATACCTTGAATGCACATATACTCCTTAATGCAGATCTTGTGGTGATCCCAGAGGTGAGATCACTGAGAACATTCTCAATAGAATGTGATCCTTAATACTTTTATCCTTTTGGGACCAAACCTAGTGAGTTACTAGGATCTCTGCTGATGTTCTGAGCTGAGGTATTTTGTGGCTTAGTTCCCCCTGTCACTGTGCCTTCAACTTAAGTTCCCCCTTTGGAGATGCTTCCATTTTTGGTAGCTTCAGTCAATGCATTGGGTTGTGTAACCTGTTCCTCAGTATCACCCCTATCCTACAAGTTAGTCTTAACATAGGATTCATTAAAGATTACATGCATGCTCTCTTCAACACAGTTTGTTCTATTGTTTAACACCTTATAAGCTTTACTATGAAGTGAATATCCTAAGAAGATTCCCTCATCACTTTTAGCATCAAACTTTCCCAAATTATCCTTTCCATTATTATGTATGAAACATTTGCATCCAAAGGTTTTAAAATGAGAAATGTTGGGCTTTCTTCCTTTTAGTAATTCATAGGGGGTCTTCTTTAACATAGGTCTGATCATACATCTATTTATGATATATGCTGCAGTACTTATTGCCTCAGCCCAAAGGTGTTTGGCAATATTTGCTGCAAGCATCATTGTTCTAGCAAGGTCTTCCAAGGTTCTATTTTTCCTTTTCACCACTCCATTTTGTTGTGGTTTTCTGGGAGCAGAGAAGTTAATGATCTATACCATTTACTGAACAGAATGTTAAGAACTATACATTCTCAAACTCTGTACCATGGTCCGACCTTATGGAGACTAAGAAAGTGCCCAGTTTCTTTTCTATTTTCCTAATAAAAATTTCAAAGACATCACAAGCATATTATTTGGATGCTAGAAACAAGGTCCAAGTGAACCTGGAATAATCATCAATAATTACAAAAACATACCTCTTTCCACCTTGCTTTGAAGTCTTATGGGTCCACACAAATCCATATGAACCAGGTCAAGGCACTTGGTAGTGCTAACATGGTCCTTTGACTTAAAAAAAGATTTTAACTGCTTCCCCCTTACACATGCACTACATAACTTTTCTTTCTTAAACATAGTCTTGGGTAATCCCAATACCTTGTCTTTGGAGGAAAGTATGTTTATTTGTTTCAGACTTGCATGTCCAAGTCTTCTGTGCCAAAGGAGGAGATCATTTTCAATTGCACTTAGACAAGTCAACTCAGGTCCTGGTAGTGCCATGATGTCAGCTTTTGTACACATTTTTGTATCTCCTTGCAGTGAGCACAATCTCTTTGGTGTCCATCCCTTTGACTTTGACTCCAGCAGCAGTAAAAGTAACTTTATTTCCTTTGTCACACAGTTGTGAGATGCTTAGTAGGTTGTGATTTAATCCTTCTACAAGATAGACATCCTCTAAAGCTTTTGACTCAGATGAACCAATATTTCCAACTCCAGTAATGATTTCCTTCTTTCCATCACCAAAAGAAACTCCTCCTTCCTCTATTTTGGAGAGTGAAAGGAACTTTTTCTTATCACCAGTCATATGTCTTGAGCAAGCACTGTTTAAGTACCAGTGCCTTTTGCTTTCTTTTACCTTCTCCTGAAAAAGAAATCAATGGTTAGATTTAGGAACCCATACAAGCTTGGGGCCTATTTTATGAGTGAAGGGAGGAATTAAATTTTGTTTAGTCCATGCTGACAACATATAGTGCAACATGTTTCTCTGACCATAACTTATTCTATTTCTTTTGGTCTGAGAGAACCTATTTATCATGTTTTGACTGTTTGATCTACTTTTAGCAACCACTGGACATTCAGTAGTGGTATGTCCAAGGTTTCCACAGATATAGCATAGATCTTTAGGATCATCATAACTTTTATGAAATCCCAAACCTGCCTTTTCATTGTGATTTCTTTCACTCAATTTATGAACAATTCTTGAGGAGTTTGTCCACCTATTTTCCCTTTCAAGGTCAAGTTTTAGTTTAGAACTCTCTTGACTCAACCTGTTCTGCAACCTGTTTCTTGAGAGTGCAGTTTTCCTTGTCAACTGTCCCTGTTCTAGCCTTTAGATAAATAAGATCAAATTTGAGACTAGCAAGACTGTTGAACAATTCATCCCTATCAAAGGTTAATTCTTGAAAATCATCAATTAGTGCACTCATCAAAGAAATAATTTTTGATTTTGAAAGCAGTTGCAATTTTTCTTTAAGTTCAAGTATACTTATCTTAAAAGCATCATCTTCTTCTTCTAAGTCAGAGTCTCCAAGATCTATGAATGCAGTTTCATCATCTTCATCTTCATCTGAGTTGAATCCCCAAGTTGCTATCATTGCATGTTCCTCCTTTCTTTTGGTCTTTTCTTTCAGTTCCTTTGCTGCTCTTTCTTTCTTCCCTTCTGTTTCCCAGACTAGACAGTCTCTGATCTGATGATCAGTTTTGCCACATTTTTAGCAACCATTTGGATTGTCATTGGAACGTTTTCTACTAATTGTTCCCTTCTTCTTCTTAAAGAATTTGCTGAAGTTCTTAGTTATGAAGGCAACTTGTTCATTATCAAGTTCAATTCCTCATCACTATCAGAAGCCTTCAATGCTAAGATTTTCTTAGGAGCTGTTTGTTCTTTGGTTCCATCAACTTCCATTTCATAAGTCCTTAAGTTTCCTACTAATTCATCCAAGGTCATACTTGCAAGATCCTTAGTTGCCTCCCTAATTGCAGTCACTTTGACATTCCATTTTGATTTTGGTAATACCCTTAGTACCTTTTCAGCTTGTCCTCCTCAGAGATTACCTTTCCTAAGGAAGTCAGTTCATTTGTTAAGGCAGTAAGCCTAGTCATCATCTCATGCAAGGTTTCACTTTCCTTTATTTTGAAAGCTTTATACTCAGAGAAAAGAAGAGAGATCTTGAATTTCCTTACTTGAGAGGTACCCTTATGAGAATTCACCAGTGCATCCCAAATTTGCTTAGCAGTAGTGCAGGTTGACACCCCGTTGTATTCAGCAGGTCCTAATCCACAAACCAAGATGTTCTTGGCCTTAGCATTTTTCTTCATTGCCAATAAGCCATCAGGAGTAAATTCACTTCTTACTTTCTTGACTGATTCACCATCAACCAACTTCATCGGAATAGTGGGACCATCAGTAATTCTATCCCATAATTCGTAATCTTCACCCTGAATGAACATCTCCATTCTCGCCTTCCACCAGATAAAGTGAGAACCATAAAAAAGTGGAGCTCTAGTAGTTGATTGACCTTCACTATGACCAGTAGGAGGTGCAGAGTTCATCATTTTGATCTTTTCTAATGTGCTAGCCTTATTTAAGACAACCTCGCTTTGATATCACTTGTTGAAGTGCGTGACCTACTGATTTCCTTAGTATAGCCTAAGAGTTGCCTATCTGTGGAACGGGTAAGTAAATGTGGTTCACATTAGTAAAACCTGAACACAGTGTTTTTACGTGGAAAACACCCAGCTCAAGAAAGATGAAAAACCACGACCTGTACCTCTACAGGATTTAACCTCAACTTCACTATAACTCTTGAGCCTCAACAATCAACGAAGTTACAAGACTTCTTGTAAGCTAGGAATTAAAACTTCTAACTCCTATCACTATAAAACACAAATCTTCCTAAGATATGTGTTCCCAAGTCCTCGAGTTTCCTAACTTGAAGACACAATTCCTAACTCAGCTTATAGAACATTGAGACTAGAACAATAACTCATTACAACTCAAAGAACCTACCTACTACAAATAGTCTAAGATTTGCTAAGAAAAGGATCAGGTTCTTCTTCGAGTGAGTGAACTATTTTGTTGATTGTTAATTGCCTTATCAATGCGTGAGTCCTCCTTTTACTATTGTTTCTTCTATTTAAGCCAATCATCTAATAGAGTCCTTTTGTTGATGTAACACTTCATTTTCTAGGACTCCTAGCTTGTTCAACCCTTTGCAGCCGTCTCCATCTACTTTAGATTGAATAGGACTCTTTCTCCTTTATCTCTTGATCTTGCAGAATCCTTAATCAACTCATCTTCTAAATGTTGTGGTTATCTCCTCATTAATTTCAGCATTTGAGCCAACCCTGAACGTTCCTTGCTTATCCACTTTTTTCCTACTGCATTAATAGACTTGCAATAAATACAGTTATTAAGACACAGTATTTTCACTTGGGTGGAATAGCTTACACGACATGTTTCATTTATATGTCAATCATCAAAACTGCACATGTCACCCCAATAATACCTAATACGAATCATTGCAAAACAACGATTTAATTAAAAGTTCTGATGTATTATTAAAGACGTAAAATTCTTTTATGTTAAGTTATTGAACTTTATCCATTAAGTCAATATTGCAAAACAACCATTTAATTAAAAGTTCTGATGTATTATTAAAATCAAAAAATTATTTTATGTTAAAGTATTGAACTTTATCCGTTAAATCAATATCATTGCTACTATGCCAATAAGGAGTGAATTCCCTAAATTGTAGTCAAGTTTTGAGAATTTTCTTTAAATATTATTTATTTTTATTTAGGTCCATAATATCACTCAGTTATCACTCTTTTCCTCAAAATATACAGTATATTATCTCTCTTAGTTGGCATGTCATGTTATTAAAATCTCATTTTTCTTAAATAACAAACCATTTAATTCATCCAACTCATTTAACGAAAATTATATTTTTTATTCTTTTTTTTTTTTTTTGAAGAAAATGCATCAGTTTATTTTCATGCTTAGAAATTCTTCATCACACTTAAACTTTACCATATTATTTTACATGTAAATTAAAATCGAAAGAAAAATTATTTAATTTATTGATATTATTTTCATTAGAAAATAATTAATCTTTGTAGGCAATTATATAAAAAAAAAACTGAATGACCATTTAAGAAAATAAATCTAGAAAAAAAGTGTAAATACCTGAGTATGAGAATTTCTTCTTGATAATTAATGTAATTTTTTTAAAAAAATAATATTATAATTTTGGTTAAATGAGTTTGACGAGTTAATAAGTTTATTATTTAAAAAAGATGATGGTTTACTGATATGACATGCTAATAAAAAATGATATTAAGTAATTTTTTGAGAAAAATATTAATAGTTGAGTGTTATTATTGTCTTTGCCAAAAAAAAGTAATTTTTATAACCGACTCCAAAAACATAGATAACAATTCAAGAAGATATTTTAGAAAAAAATAAAAATTTAAGTAAATATAAAAGATTTCTAAGCATGAAAATTTTTTCTTAATAAACTAATATTTTTTTTTAAAAGAAAAGTATAAGAATATAATTTTAACTATATATGTTTGATGAGTTAAATAGGTCTATTATTAAAAAAATGATTGAATGACATGACATGTCAATTTGAAGAGAAAGAAACGTGAGGCTTTGAGCTAAAAGTGACAAAAGAGGATTAAAATGAAGTATAGTTGACTCAAGTTTTAATAATTGAGTATAGGTGATAGTTACTTTATTAAGGATTAAGAAAGTAAGAAAAGTTTAAAAATAGCCCACAAGTTTTTTAATTTACACTTTGATTCAATGTAAAACCTAATATAATTAGAAACGGAGGGGAAAAACGTGTTTCTCTCTCTTCTCATTTATTGGAGTTTTTTCTCTATTCGCGATTTTTGTTGTTCATTTTTGTTGTTGCTTTATTTATCATCTTCTTCTTTATTATCATCATCTTTTTCTTCATTATCAACTCTTCTTATTCATCATCATCATCTTCTTATTGTTAAATATTGTTGTTGCTATCGCTACTGTTGCTGCTTGATCAGATTTTTTTAGATCAAATTTTATTCGTATATCACTTAGACATTACTTCATATGTGATTTTAGTAAGTAAAACTATAATTTTTAGTTAAATTTCTCATCTGGGTGTATCTGCTACTGCTGTTTTTTCAACAATGAATAAAACATGTAAAATTCAACAGATGAGCAATTTGTTGCAACATATATGACTAATCTGTTACAACAGATGAGTGATATGTTGCAATAATATGTGGGTAATTTGTTGCAACAGATGCGTCATATGTTGCCACAAATTACTCATGTGTTGCAACAGATGAGTCATGTGTTGTAATAGATTACTCATCTGTTGGATTCGTATCATAGTGTTGTAACATGAATTCAATATATATGGGTCATCTGTTGCAACAGATTAGTCATATGTTGTATATCAGTGGCAGATATACCAAATAAGAAATTCAACAAAAATTATAATATACTTACAAAATCACCTATGAAGTAATGTACAAGTGATATACGAATAAAATTTGATCTAAAAAAAATTCAAAGATTTCAACAGGGGCACAACGAATAAGTAAAACACATGAAAAAAATTCATGAAACAGTTAAAGATGACAAAAATAGTATATCATACATCAAATGCAAAAGGATCAAGGGGACAAACATTTGAGTTCTCCTAAAAATGTTTAATTTCCCTATTGTTTTAATTGCTTTCTAATGAATGACCCATCTGTTACAACAGATTCTATCTGTTTAATAATTTCCAACAGATGAATCATCTATTGCAGCATGTTAGTCATCTGTTGATTCAAATTAAGTAATTATTAGTAATAAATAAATTAATTTAGCTAAAATTAAAGACAAGTCTTTAAGACAATGAGACAAACATTTGAGTTCTTTTAAAAAATTTTGAGTTCCCTAGTATTTTTTTATTTTTCAACAAATAATATATTTGTTGCTACAAGTTTGTCATCTGTTGCAACACATGCTCATAACATGTTAGTCATTTGTTGATTCAAATTAAGCGATTATTAATAATAACTAAATTGATTTAACTAAAATTGAAGACAAGTCTTAAAGACAAGACCTTAGACAAAGGGACAAACGTTTGAGTTCACCTAAAAAATATTTGAGCTTTAGTATTTTAAATTATTTTTCAGCATATATTTTGTCTATTTAATAATTTTTAACTGATGAGTCATATGTTGCAACAATTATGCAACAACTTAATCATCTGTTGCAACAGATGTCTATGTCTGTTTGATCATTTTCAACAGATATCTTTATCTGTTTGGTCATTTCCAATAGATTATTCATTTGTTGCAACATGTTAGTCATTTATTCATTCAAAATAAACCATTATTAATAATAACTAAATTAATTTTACTAAAGTAAAGTATAAATTAATAAGTTCAATTACAGTTTCAATTAATCTCATGGTAATTACACGATCAATTAAGTGTGTTCGTCCTGAGTAGAGAGATCAATTGATCAATTTTATTTGAAATGATTCAAACCAAGTCATCATTAGAAATAACTATATTGATTTAACTATTAATAAAGATGAATTAGTAAGTTCAATTACGATATGAATTAATCTCATAGTAATTACATAATCAATTAAGTGTTTTGTCATGAGTAGAATGATTAATTGATCAATTTTATTTGAAATAATTCAAATCAAGTCATTATTAGAAATAACTATATTGATTTAAGTAAACTTAAGGATGAATTAGTAAGTTCAATTACGATTTCGATTAATCTCATAGTAATTACATGATCAATTAAGTGTTTCATCCTTAATAGAATAATTAATTGATCAATTTTATTTGAAATGATTCAAATTAAGTCATTATTAGTAATAACTATGTTGATTTAACTAAAATTAAACGTGAATTGATGAGTTCACTTACAACTTCAATTAATCTCATAGTAATTACATGATTAACTAAGTGTATTTGTCCCGAGTAGAGTGATCAATTGACCAACTTTATTTGAAATGATTCAAATTAAGTCATTATTAGTAATAAATAAATTGATTTAACTAAAATTAAATATGAACTTACAATTTCAATTAATCTCATAGTAACTAAATGATCAACTAAGTGTATTAGTCATGAATAGAGTGATCAATTGACCAATTTTATTTGTAATGAATCAAACTAAGCCATTATTCATAATAACTAAATTGATATAACCAAAATTAAAGATGAGCTTACAATTTCAATTAATCTCATAGTAACTAAATGATCAACTAAGTGTATTCGTCATGAATAGAGTGATCAATTGACCAATTTTATTTGAAATGAATCAAACTAAGCCATTATTCGTAATAACTAAATTGATATAACTAAAATTAAAGATGAATTGATAAGCTCACATACAATTTCAATTAATCTCATAGTAATTACATGATAAACTAAGTGTATTCTTCTCGAGGAGAGTGATCAATCGACCAATTTTATTTGAAATGATTCAAATTAAGTCATTATTAGTAATAACTAAATTGATTTTTACTAAACTAAAGAAGAATTGATAAGTATACTTACAATTTCAATTAATTTCATAGTAATTGCATGATCAACTAAGTGTATTCGTCTTGAATAGAATGATCGATTGATCAATTTTATTTTAAATGATTCAAATTAAGCAATTATTAGTAATATTAAATTGATTAAACTATAATTAAAGAAAAGACCTTAGACAAGGGGACAAATATTTGAGTTCTCCTAAAAACCTCTAAGCTTTAGTATTTTAAATTGTTTTTCAACATATACCCTATTTGTTTGATAATTTTCAACAGATGAGTCCTATGTTGCAACAACTTAGTCATCTGTTGCAACAGATGTCTATATTTATTTGATAATTTTCAATAGAAGAGTCATTTATTGCAATAGGTTAGTCATCTATTGCAACAGATGTCTATATTTGTTAGGTCATTTCCAACAGATGTCTTTATCTATTTGGTCATTTCCAACAGAAGTTTTTATGTGTTTGGTCATTTTCAATAGATTACTCATCTTTTGCAACATGTTAATCATCTATTGATTCATATTAAGCCATTATCTTAGTAATAACTAAATTGACTTAACTAAAATTAAACATGAATTAATAAGTTCAATTACAGTTTCAATTAATCTCATGTTAATTACCCGATCAACTAACTGGGTTCGTCCTGAGTAGAGTGATCAATTGACCAATTTTATTCGAAATGATTCAAACCAAGCCATAATTAGAAATAACTATATTGATTTAACTAAAACTAAAGATGAATTAATAAGTTCAATTGCAATTTCAATTAATCTCATAGTAATTGCATGATCAACTAAGTGTTGCGTCTTAAGTAGAATGATCAACTTACTAATTTTATTTGAAATGATTCAAATTAAGTCATTATTAGTAATAACTATATTGATTTAACTACAATTAAAGATGAATTGGTGAATTCACTTATAATTTCAATTAATCTTATAGCATTACATGATTAACTAAGTGTATTCGTCTTGAGTAGAGTGATCAATTGACCAATTTTATTTGAAATGATTCAAATTAAGTCATTACTAGTAATGACTAAACTGATTTAACTAAAATTAAAGATGAACTTACAATTTCAATTAATCTCATAGTAATTAAATGTTCAACTAAGTTTATTCGTCATGAATAGTGTGATCAATTGACCAATTTTATTTTAAATGGATAAAATTAAGTCATTATTCGGAATCACTAAATTGATATAACTATAATTAAAGATTGATATGTTCACTTAAAATTTCAATTAATCTCATAGTAATTACATGATCAACTAAGTGTATTTGTCTTGAGGAAAGTGATCAATTGAGTAATTTTATTTGAAATGATTCAAATTAAGTCATTATTAGTAATAACTAAATTAATTTTAACTAAATTAAAGATGAATTGATAAGTTCACTTAAAATTTTAATTAATTTTATAGTAATTACATGATCAACTACGTGTATTCGTCGTGAGTATAATGATCAATTGACCAATTTTATTTAAAACAATTAAAATTAAGCTATTATTAGTAATAACTTGTAATACCCCAAGAGTACACCCCAGGCGTCACACGATGCTTACAACCTCGAAGGACCACAAGTTAACCCATGATCGGTACCTGCTGTGAGCACTGAATAGTAATAATAAGGGTATATGTTGAACTAAACTGAAAATCCATAAAGTTTTAAATCATAGACTGATAATGTTTGTAAAACAAAACTGGCAATACTGATGATCACAACTGAAAACCGATTAAATGTATGTACTAGCTTGAAAAGCCTCTATTGACTGACTGTGGAGTTGATGGGAGAATCCCTCAACTAACTCTGACTGAATAGAAGATACTGAACTGATAAAGTAAACTGAGAAAAATAAATCATGTCCTTGATATATGAGGACTCACCACTGCTACAACTGATAATCTGGTATGCCTCTAAGCATGGTCAGGAAACTGAGCGTTTGAACCTATATTGTGAAATCAATATAGCACAGAAAATGAGTATGTGATTAGTATTTTGAATGTACTAGTATGCTGAATGAGGTTAGGCTAATATGCATTATTTCATGCGTATGAACAAAAACTGACTAAATGAATAGCATAAAATCTGTAAAGGCTGAGAATGCATGACCAAGCACAAAACATGTTCTGAATATAATCTGTAAACTGAAATATTGAATACTGATAAATGAATAGCTGATATCTATATGTTATGGTCAAGCAAAACTGAAACTGTACTTGAGCTGAATACTTGATTGAGATAGTGGGAGCTAGCTATAACTGACACGCCCTAATATACTATCAGGGTTCAACCTGTAACCTCAGATAAAAGGGTTTTAGTACCATGCCACAGGTACTAACACTGGATGTATGGATGCACTAATCTGAAGTCCTGAAGAACGAGGGTGTCATGCCTAATTAACGGAGGGACCCCTCAAAATTTATGATGGCATCGTAGGTTTGGAACCTAGGGACTGCTACTAATGTCTCATGCCTAACTGACGGGGGAGACGCCATCCCTACGCTCACTCGGTGCTAAGTTTTACTCCCAACTGAATGACACTGACTATTAGACTGAACTGAGTTTAACTGATTATGAATTCTGATAATGCTCACTATGATAATAATAACTGAGAAATCAACTATGCTCGTGGATTAATTGAAATCATTCTGAGGGTACGAAAAGTATGTAAACAGCTAAATTTAGGGTATTCAAACCCCCATGACTCGATAGCAATAATGCCAAGATCATATTAAAAATTTGAGGACATAACATGTAGTCAATATTCAAAACTCCTTCTTTGGGGCATTTCATCGAACACTTAAAATTCATGGTTTAAGCTATGCAAAAAAAACTTATGGTAATAGCATGACTTATTCAATACTAACATCACCAATCAAGGTTTAAATCATCGAACATCACCATCCAAACGTGTGGAATTCAATAATAACAATAATTACGAGTAAAACGTGATATAAATCGACATTCATGGGAATTCATGGTTAAAATCATATTAACATGTAAAAATCATCACTTGAAATTTGAAATTGGGTTCTTGGACTCCATGGGTGGAAAAGGTCCATGAATGAACATTTAACATGCCTTAATTAGAGAATTCTTGAAGGTTCTTGGTGGTTTTTCTTGAACCTGAGCTTGAATTTTGAAGGGGTGAGGTTTGTTTCTTGAGAGAGAATGATTTTAATTTGAGGGAAATTGAGTAAAAGATGACCTAATATGCTCTTGGGGGATTTAATACCATATTTTCACGGATTGGGACCATGGAAAAGGACCAAACTACCCCTGGAAAAAATAAAATTTTATAACTGAAGCTAGATTTTGGTCATCACTGCATCGCGGCGCCATCGCGCTAATCCACTGTAAATATACTAGAATTGCAGTCCACGGTCGAGTACAAATTTGCACTCTAGCGCGACGCGGTGCTATCGCGTTGCGTCACTGGAAAATAAATGAGTGCGGTTTTGCACTCTGGCGCGATGCGGTGATATCGCATTGTGCCACTAGAAAATGGACAAGTGTGATTTAAGGGATCACCACGACGCGGCATGATCGCGGTGAGCTACTGCCTCACACAAAAAAATGTCATAACTTCTCACTCGGGTATCAGATTAAGGCGAAATTGGTATCATTGAAAATCTAATTCAATTATCTATCTGTTGGTGTGTCATGAGCTAAAAAATTTGTAGTATAATGAAGTATATGCTCGTTTGTAGTTGGCTATAGCAATATCCTTCTCAAGAACTCAATCGGTAAGGAATATTTTGATTCGTCTAATAGTTAGGACATATTTGAGGTCTTAATACACATCAAACTCGATCATAAAACTACCACAACAGTAAAATTTATTTCTCATGAGCTTGAAGCATGGTTCTACTACTGGTTGGGATTCTCGGAGTATTACATAACTAAATTGATTTAACTAAAATTAAAGATGAATTGATAAATTTAAACGATTTTAATTAATCTCATAGTAATTACATGATCATCTAAGTGTATTCATCTTAAGTAAAGTGTAAATTGATCAATTTTATTTTAAATGATTCAAATTAAGACATTATTAGTAATAACTACATTGATTTAACTAGAATTAAAGATGAAATGATAAGTTCAATTACAATTTCAATTATTCTCATATTAATTACATGATCATCTTAGTTTGTTCGTCCTGAGTAGAGTGATCAATTGACTAATTTTATTTGAAATAATTCAAATTAAGTCATTATTAGTACTAGCTAAATTGATTTAATAATTACAATTTTAATTAATCTCGTAGTAATTACATGATCATTTAAGTGTATAACCTATTACAACAGATTTAAATTGTTGCAAAAGATGAGTCATCTGTTGAAAATTATCAAATAGATATACACATATGTTGTAATAGATTGGTCATCTGTTGTAACAAATGTCTTTATTTGTTGGTCATTTTCAATAGATGATCAATCTGTTGCAATATATGACCAATCTGTTGCAATATATGACTTTATCTGTTTAGTCATTTCCAACAGATTACTAATTTGTTGTAATAGATGACTAATCTGTTGCAACAGATGTCTTTATTTATTTGGTCATTTTTAACATATTACTAATTTGTTGCGACAGACGATCAATCAGTTGCAAGAGATGTCTTTATCTACTGCAACAGTTGGTCCATCTGTTATCAATCTATCTTTAACTTTGTTAATAGTAAATAATCTTGTATTGTTATTTGATTTTAGTTTATGACTTTACTCTCAACCAAACACTTTCTTTCTTGTAATTGATTCTTTCCACCCCCGAATGCTCAAAAACCTACACCTCTCAACATCTTTAGTAAAATAGGCAGAATGAAAAAAATAAGAATA
This sequence comes from Capsicum annuum, assembly GCF_002878395.1. Lineage (NCBI taxonomy): Eukaryota > Viridiplantae > Streptophyta > Magnoliopsida > Solanales > Solanaceae > Capsicum > Capsicum annuum. Next base: position 42,515 of record NW_025883177.1, read on the forward strand.
AACTCAGTCGATCAAATATAGATCTTCTCATTCATTACATACAAAACATTTACAACAGTAGGTAGATCCGATAAAATAAATTACATATGATAAATAAATATACAACCTAATTATTATTATTATTATTATTATTATTATTGTCAATCAAAATTCCATTGGCAGTAGACCCTTAACCTTTGAATCTCACGAAGCACCCTTGCTCTGCTCTCGTGGCGCCCAACACTCACTCAAGTTTATGAACCAACCTTTAAAGTTCCTACATGGTGTCAAGCAGAATAGCCATGTACCAAATCAGATCAGCCATATCTAGAACATGCATGAACAAATAACGTAAAACACTAAACCACATATACTACCAACTGGTAGTTTAACCAAAAAAGTATGAAAATTAACTAGAAAATAGATGAATGTTAATAATTTTCATTTTAGAACAAGAAAATAAAACACACCTCAATGGAAGAACAAGAAATTTATTTTTGAAAGAGAAGTGATTGAAGATGTAATGACGGTTTTATGCAACACAAGATGCAAGAGATAGAGTTGAGGAGACCTATTTATAAAAGATTGAATGAGTGAGTAGTGCAGTGTGTTAGGCGAAAAATCATAGTCGTTCGCCTCTTTTTTAATAATTATATCTCTTAATTAAATCAAACTTGGTGACTTTTCGATTATTTAAATTAAAAAAATAGATTTAAATACAAAAAGGGTGAAAAATCGTAACTTTTCGCCTTTTTAATATTTTAGTTATTTAAATTAAATAGCTATAAAATTGTGTTTATCATATTTTTTTTATATTATTTATTTATGAATTATTTTTTTAATTAAATGATCGAAAAATAATGACCCTTGAGTTCTTCCAACAAAGGATCTATTTGTTGCAACATATGGCCAATCTGTTGTAACAGATGACCCTTTTGTTGCAATATATGACTCATTTGTTGGAGTAATTGATTCATTTTTGCAACATATGGTTCAGCTGTTGCAACAGATTGTTCATTTATTGCAATAATTATTCATCTGTTGAAAAAACAAATTAATAGCAAGATTTATTCAATAGAAGCAATAACAAATCATTTATCAATACACCATTTTTACCAAGACTAACAACTTATCAATGTAGTTGTTACTAATAATGGCTTAGTTTGGATCGTTTCAAATTAAATTGGTCAATTAATACTCTCCTCGAGACGAATACACTTAGTTGATCATGTAATCATTATGAGATTAATTGAAATTGTAAGTGAACTTATCAATTCATCTTTAATCTTAGTTAAATCAATATAGTTATTTCTAATGATGTCTTAGTTTGAATCATTTCAAATAAAATTGGTCAATTGATCACTCTTCTCGGGACGACCATACTTAGTTGATCGTTTAATTACCATGAGATTAATTGAAACTATAATTGAACTTATTAATTTATATTTTATTTTAGTTAAATCAATTTAGTTATTACTGATAATGGCTTAATTTGAGTCAATAGATGACTAACATGTTGCAACAGATAGGTAATCTGGTGAAAATGACCAAACAGTTAAAGACATCTGTTGAAAATGACCAAACAGATATAGACATCTGTTGCAACAGATGACTAACCTGTTGTAATAACTAACTCATCTATTGAAAATTATCAAACAGATATAGACATCTGTTACAACATATGACTAAGATGTTGCAACATATGACTCATCTATTGAAAATTATTAAATAGATAGGATATATGTTGAAAAACAATTTAAAATACTAAAGCTCAAATGTTTTTAGGAGAACTCAAACATTTGTACCCTTGTCCAAGGTCTTGTCTTAAAGGCTTGTCTTCAACTTTAATTAATTAAATTTAGTTATTATTAATTATTTTTTAATTTGAACAAATAAATAACTAACCTATTATAAATATTTGTTGCAACAGATGACTAACTTGTTGCAACAAATAGATCACTGTTGGAAAATAATTAAAATATTAAGAAACTCAAACATTTTTAGGAGAACTCAAATGTTTGTCCCATTGTCTTAAAGATGTTTTCAATTTTAGCAAAATCAATTTAATTATTACTAATAATTGCTTAATTTGAATCAATAGATGACTAACATGTTGAATCAAGTGATTCATCTGTTGAAAATCATCAAACAGATAGAAAATTTGTTGTAACAGATGAGTCATCTATTAGAAAGCAATTAAAATACTAGGAAACTTAAATATTTTTAGGAGAACTCAAACGTTTGTCCCCTTGATCTTTTTGCATTTGATGTATGATTTACTATTTTTGTATTCTTTACCTGTTTCATGAAATTTTTCATGTGTTTCACTTATTCGTTGTGCCTCTGTTGAAATTTTTTGGATTTTTTTAGGTCAAATTTCGTTCATAATCACTTGGACATTACTTCATAGGTGATTTTGTAAGTAAAATTATGATTTTTGTTGAATTTCTTATTTGGTGTATGTGTTATTGCTACAATGGATAGAACATGCAATATGAATCCAATATATGAGTCATCTGTTGTAATAAGTGAGTAATCGGTTGCAATATATGATTAATCTGTTGTAACATATGACTAATCTGTTGCAACAGATGATCCATATGTTGGATTCATGTTACAACACTATAATACGAATCCAACAGATGAGTAATCTATTGCAACATATGACTCATCTGTTGCAACATATGACGCATCTGTTGCAACAAATTAGTCATATATGTTACAACAGATTACTATGTTACATGTTTTATCCATTGTTGAAAAAACAGTAGTAATAGATACACCCAGATGAGAAATTCAACTAAAAATTATAATTTTACTTACTAAAATCACCTAAGTAACACACACTAAGAACATCAATATTTACCAACAACTTCAATATTGTACAAACACAAATAATAAAAATATAAAAAAAAAATAACAAATACCAACAAATCAAAGTTGTTTGTTAGATTTGGTCACAAAGATGTCTCTGAAAAAAATTAAAATTCAAACCTTGCTATTTTTACAACAATGTTCGACAACAAGAACTATAGTAATAATAAAAAATCATATTTTACTTCAAAAAGAGAAGAAAAGAAGTACCACAAATTAGGGCATTATTGAGTTCCTTTTGTAAATTTAGGCAACAAATATTGAAATTGTTAACTCATACTAAAAGAGAATTTAACACAAGTTCCTCGTTTTCTTCATAACTAAAAATCCCTAAATTTTTACCTGTGAAAATCGAAAACAAATGATGAAAAACTCGAAGTTGTTGTCACGTCGACTGACTGCTGAAACTAATAAAAAGGACAAGAACTCAAAATTATTTATTATCATAGGTTGAAGTTGCAGAAGATTGAATGGAGAAATTTGAAAAATTGTTGGTTGGGAGAAGTTAGAGAGAGAAACTATCGAGAGAAAGAGAGAAGAGACAATTGATTTGCAGAGAGAGGAAAGTTTTGTCAATGTGGGTTGATTTGTATTTTTGAAAAGATTAGAAAGTTTTAAAAATATTAATCAAGTCCACAATTAACCTAAGCAAGTTTCTTCATTATGTTTGACCCTTTAAGTTGGTCAATATCGTCAATCCTTAATTCAAGACTTAAATGACACCTTTCGTTCAATTTTCTCAAGAGATGTATGAGAGAGTTAGTTGTTGTTTTTTTTTTT
>NW_025883178.1:0-1402 GCF_002878395.1 Capsicum annuum
CGTCAAATCGACTAACATGCTCCAGAGAAACATGCTCTTGTTCCTCGGACCATGTTTTTGCCCTTGAACTTGACGAGCTTGGAGTGATCGTAGTTTCTGTTTGTGAGATAGTCTCCTGTTGATCATATCCATTGCAAACAGCTGCCACACTCATCTCCCCACTTTTAGAATCCTCACTATCTTGAGAGATCCTAACCGAGTAGCTTGTTGGATCGACTCTCTTAGTGTCAAGTTATGCTCGGAATGTGTTATAATTGTCAGATAAGTTTCTTGGCTGAATGTTATCACATTCGTCAAAGTAAAGGACAGTTCTCTTCTCTTTTAGCTTCAACTGTCTGTGTCTGCTACCTCTCAGACTGGTAGATTTTCCAGGTGATGGTCGTGTTTTCTCTTTCGTTCTGCCCGGGGACTTCACAGGAAGAAACGCAGATGAAGGGTTGTGACTCAAGAGGAGGTATGGTTACAAATGTTGATGTCTCAACAGCTCGGCAGTCTATAAGTAGAGGTAAAAAAATATATCAAGATGAATCTCAATTTAATACTCCCTCCGTTTCATTTTGTTTTTCTGGTTTTGATTTGGCACGAAGTTTAAGAAAGAAAAGAAGACTTGAATCTTGTGGTCTTGAAATAAAGGTATGCAGAATGTATCAAAATGTAATTTAAGTTTGTGATCTTTAAACATTCCACGTAGAAAGTTAGAATTAAGGAGTTGTTGTAAAAGGAAAGAAACATTCGCTTTTAAACGAACTAAAAAGGAAAATAAGACTTAACAGAGTGAAACGGAAAGAATAACATTTGAACATATGTAGCTCGCACTCACTGTAGGTCGGTGTTCTGGATTTTTCCTTAGCATGCTTTTTATTATCTGTTTCCTGCAAGAATTAAATTCGCTTTGTCAACTGACTGATTTGTTATACTTGTGGCGTGCTGAGAAGGAAGATACTTACAAGGTGGAGGAGTATATAACCGGAAGTGGTGAGAACAAACCCAGGTTTATTTTGTTGATAAGTCCAGTTTTGTCCTGTTGGATTTACATTGTCACTATATCATATAGAAGATATCAGGATAAAGAACTTCTCTTTTTTTTTTTATTGCGTAACAAGTATAACTTTTCGAGGTATTGTTTACGAAGTTCAGATAGCTGAAAAATTAACTCACAGAAACTTTAAACGGGGGGTTGATGTGCAGCAATGTCAAACATACAGTATCCTAAAATCACATTAAAGTGTTAGTATTAGGGACATGATGTAAAGAGCTGAAATACATTGCTTCATCACCATTCTTATTTCTTACCAAGCGACCATATATCAGATTTATAGCCATAGGGTATGCCGGCAAGGAGCTCAGGGCACATGTTGTTTGGTGTGCCAGATACCTATTACATGAAATTTGTTCCAAAATT
>NW_025883179.1:0-2661 GCF_002878395.1 Capsicum annuum
ATTTTTCTATTATATCTATAAATTGTTCTAATAATTTTAAATGTTCCTCTTTAGTTTTTTGTATATAGTAGTATATCATCTATGTATACTATACAATTAGGTAATTGTTTAAAATAACTATCCATAAAATGTTGGTATCTACATGGTGCATTTTTATATCCAAATGGTAATACGTTCCATTCATAAAATCCTTGTGGTACCGTAAATGCGGTTAATTCCTTAGAATTTTTATTTAACTTTAAGTGGTAAAATCCTGATTTACAATCAAATTTACTAAAATAATTATATCCTTGTATTTGTCTTATTTTTAGTATCTTATTTGGTATTGGATAATTATATGTCATATTTTTTGCATTTAGGTTTCTATAATCAATAATCATTCTACTTTTTTCACTTTTTTGTTCACTATATTTATTTACTATAAATGCTGGACTATTGTGTTTACTATTGCTTTTTTGCATGTACTATTTTTCTAATAATTCATCTATATGCATTTTAAATTCTTTTAAATCGTCAAAATTATATGTTAATGGTTTTTGAGTTATTATGCTATTTTTATCTATTAATTCAATTTTGATAGTTGTTTTATGTTTTTCCCATCCTTTTAATGGATCTTCACTATATAGTTGTCTTAATTTTTTCTTTATTATTTCTACCTTATCTATTGAAAATATAGTTATTTCTTTTTTATTTATCGAAATTACAACTAGTTCTACTGTGTCTTCTGTATTTTTTATATTTTCTATCTTTTGTGTAATTTTTACACTTCTTTTTATCCAATCAGTTTTCTTTCTTATTTTATTAATAATTCTTTTTGCTCTTATTTTTTGTTTACATGGTGTTGTAAACCACCAATCTAGTTTAGTTATTATATGTGGATATAATTTATCTAAAAATGACATTCCTAAAAGCATATCTTTTGATGTCAGTTCATAATTATAGATTTCTTCTATTGTTATTATTTGATCTCATATCTGTATTTTTACATTTTTAGCTTTATATGTAATTAAACTTCCTTCATTATTAAATCCTTTGACTACTATTAGTGTTTTTAATTTATCCCATTTACTTTCTGGTAAACAGTTGTTTCTAAATAAGTTTGTTTCTGCTCCTGTATCTATCATAGATGTATAATACATATTATAATATCCTTCTACTATTATTTTTACAAGTACATATATTTTCATATCATGTTAAAGCTCTTTTTATGAATAATTTCTCTTTATTATATGTTATAGATAATTGTGTGTGTTCTATATTGTATGGTTTTACTTGTTCTAACCATTTTATTTCTAATATTATGTCTACTTTTTGCATATCTTCCTTTGTTTCAAATTTTATTTTTATTTTTCTAACTCCTATTATTATTTCCTTTTTAGCTATATCTTCAATATTTATTAGACTCCTTGGTAGATCTGGGCATATATTACTATTAGATTTTATTTCTTCACTTTTTATTAGATATTTTGCTATAAAATTTTCTTCTTGTCATGTGTTTAAGAGTATTAAATATTCTTATTCATTTATTGTTCCTGTTATAGAATATTGATTTAAATTAACTGTTGAAGTTATTTCATAACTTGTTCTTTTTTATGAGCTTGATGATTTTGGTTTTTCATGAGCTATTCTTTTTGTTGTGCTTATTCTATCATTTATTATTTCTAAATCTTCTTCTATATCTATGTCTTTCTAACTATAATCATTATTATCAATTGTTTTTACAAATTGTTCAAAAGGACTTTCTATTTGTATTTTATTAATTTTATTTTTTCCTGTTATTTTATGTTTTGTTGTTAATACATATAGATTTTTACATCTTGCTGTAAATATTTTACTTCTTGAGTTAGTTCTATTCCTGATATTTTCCAATATAATACTAATGATTTATCTATATTTTTATTTGTTATTGCTACTGAATAATTCACACTAATTATAAATTTAAATTTTTGGTATATTAAATTTCCTTTTATAGCAGTTGTTACACTTTTTTCTATAGGTTTTATAATTTTATCATCTGCTAAATATAATTCTATTGGTGTATCTAGTCCTTCTCTAAAACATGTTTTTATTAATATCTTTGTACCTCCAAGGTGTACATATTTTATTGGGTCTTTACTTTTTATATCGTTTATTTCTTTATTAATTATTCTTTTAGCTCTACCTTTTGCATATCTACAGTCTATTACATGTTCTTTTTTACTTACTACGTAGTATTCTTTCTTTTTCTACTAAATATATTTTTTATTGTTGGCATTTTAAATATTTTTTCTACACTTAAGTCTAACTCTTTTCCTTTTATTTCGTCAAATATATTACTGTCAACTACTATTTTTTGATCTGTTCCTTCTTCATTTAAATATTCTTCCTTTGTTATTATTTTTATATCTTCTTCAGTTATTTGGTTCATTTTTATATCTTCTTCAGTCATTTGATTCATCTAATTCACTATCTATTTCATTATCTGTTTCATTCTCCGAAATTTCAGATATACTATCTTCACTTTCTAATTCATAATCTATATAATCTATCTGCATATATTCTGTATTTTCTATTTTTATTTCTGATATTTATTTCTTTTTTGAATTTTTTGGTAATTTACAATCTCTAGCTAAACGTCCTAGTCTTCCACAATTATAACAAGTACATTCTTTTATAGATTTC
>NW_025883179.1:2761-3902 GCF_002878395.1 Capsicum annuum
TATGGTCTTTTATGTTTATAATTTTTTATATAATATCTTTTTCTTGGTTTCTTATATTTATATTTTCATTTTTTGTATTTCTTATATTTCTTATGTCTTTTTCTTTTCTTATAATATCTTTCTTCACATCCAAATTGAGGTGCTATTTTATCTTTGTAACATGTTAAATTTCTTATTTATGTCTTATTCCCTTCATCCAAATTGTAGTTCTTTTTCTAATTCAGTAATCCTACTATTTTTAGTTTCTTCTATTTTTCGTATTTCTTTTGTGGTTTGTTGTTTTATTTTATCTATTTTATTTTTTCTGTCTATCTCTTCGTTTTCTCTTTCTATTCTTACCATGGCTGTCAACTTATCTTCTAATTTTAATTCTTCTTTTTCTAACATTAAATATAAATGTTCACCTATTTTCTTATATCTTCTCCCTAAATTAGAGAATACTATTTTTATTTTTAATCCTTCGTGATTTTCATATGTTTTTTCATCTATTATAAATTTTTCTTTGTTTATTTTATTTAAATGAATATATGTTATGTTGATATATATATTCTAGACTATCTATTGTTGATTCTAAATTTGATATTTCTTCTTTTTGTGCATTTATTGAATTTTTACTAACTCTGACAATTATGTTATATTGTAGTCTTTCTATCCTTATTTTTAATTCTTTACTTTTTTCAGATATTATATGTTTTAATTCTTTATATTTTTGTAATTTATGTGTGTTATTCATCTAAACAATATTTATAATATTTTAGTGTATATCTAAATTTAATTTTATCATAATTAATAAATTAATCAAATAAATTCAAATACATACTACTTTCGATAACTTTAAATAACATAGGCTTTGATACCAATTGTAGGGGGGTGTGGATAACTTGGGTAACTTAAATAGATCTATTATTGGTCCAATGGATTTCAAATATATATTACTGATTAGTTTAATTGAATCAAACATTTGTCTTTCTAACAATTATCAATTGCTTGTTTTGATGCAGATGAATGAGACGACTCGACCTGAAGTACGTTGCAGACGTTTGATACCTTCTTTTCTTCATGATCATGATACATAACTTATTGCATAGAATACACTGAATTTTTTATATATTAATGTGATTTGAGACTTATATGTGTGCAT
>NW_025883180.1:0-8608 GCF_002878395.1 Capsicum annuum
CTTATTTGGAAAAATAATTGTTGTGAATTTATTTGAAAAATGAAGAAGCTCGAGATTAAATGTAGTTGTGGAGGGAAAACATTAGGTGTCAAATAGCCTATATAATGGAAAACGGAGGGAAAAAAGCACCTTTCTCTCTCTTCTCACCCATTATTGTTTTCTCTCTCTTAGTAATTTTTATGGTTCATTGTTGCTGCTGCTTCATTCATCATCTTCTGCTTCATTATCATCATCTTCTACTTCATTATCATCTTCATCTTGTTCTTGTTGACCATTTGTTGTTGTTGTTGTTACCGCTACTGTTGCTATTTGACCAATTTCTTAGGTCAAATTTTGTTTCTAACATCACTTTCCACTTTGGCATTACTTCATAGGAGACGTTGGTAAGTCAAATTATGATTTTTAGTTGAATTTGTCATCTGGGTAACTGCTATTGTGTTTTTCTCTCAACAATGGATAGAACCCAATCATGAATCCAACATAAAATTCATTTGTTTAAACAGATAAATCATATGTTGCGACAGATGAGACATCTGTTTTTAACGAAAGACTAATATGTTGGATTCATATTTAAACAGATGGGTCATCTGTTGCAACATTTGACATATATGTTGCAACAGATTAGTTACCTATTGCAACAAAACCTGAACATGATTCCAACATAGGTTATAACAGATTAACAACCTGTTGCAACAGGTAAGTCATCTGTCGCAATAGGTTAATTATCTGTTGCAACTGTCACTCATCTGTTAGAATTATCTTCAAAGGTGATTTAGTTATAACATCAATTCCAACAGGCGATTCATCTGTTGCAACAGATATTTAGACTCGTAATATGAATCCCAACAGGTAAGAATCTGTTGCGACTCATCACTTACCTATTGCAATAGATAACACATCTGTTGGAATTCATTCACGGTACTATAAAATCACTATCAACTTTTTTTAACAAATGACTTTATTTAGGTACCACTAATGGAGGGATTAACAATTGGGGTGAATTGTCATGGTCAATAGGTCGAGAAGAGCAATCAATATGTATGGCGTTGGAAGTAGGGTGAAATGCTAGAGACGATAGCTATGATAGTCCAAAGTGATGTTTCATATGATGATTTTGTAAACTTAATCATCAACTTTTGTGGACTGAATTGTCAACTGGAAGAATTTTCCATCAGCTACATGCACAGCTCCTTTAAAAATCAGAGGGTACTGCCTTTCAAGATAACCGATCAGGTTTGATTGCGTTCTTATCTAAGTGATTCAACCAGGCCAGTGTTAAGGGTGTACATGGTTGAAAAGACGAGAGAGAATGAGAACCAGAACGTAGAAGAAGAAGAACAAAAAGAAGACTTCTTTGATGATAGGTTGGATGATCTAGACATGAATATTCCAGATGATGATCAAACACCTACGCCTGTTGAAGCGACCAATACAATGTGCAGTTTTTCACAATCGACACAATCTGGAAATCTTCAAGACGACGAGACCGGCTTTTTTATTGGAATGTCATTCAAGGACAAGAATGAACTATCTAACACTTTGTTTATTTATTGCTTGAAAAAAGATTTCAGAATAAAGAAGGTGATTAATTTAAGCAGTGTCTTTTGCTTCAAATGTGCTAATTCAAACTACAAGTGGTGGTTGAGAGTGGTGAAGTACACAATTTCTGATAGATTCATCATTCATAAATATGAAAAGCATCACACATGTGGTTCGGAGCACAATATTTCAGGAGTAGTTTCCCCGATGGCAAAGGCCCTTCAACAAGGCTTATGGCCAATCAACTCTTTACGGATTTGGGTGTCCTGGTCAGTTATTGGAAGGCATATACAACCATAAGGATTGCCAAGGACCTATTTTGGGGGACACTCGAGCATGGGTATGAAGTCTTGGATGTTTACCGCTACATGATTGAGTCCATAAATCCCAGAAGTAAGACGACATTGCATCTGGATGAAAACGGAAGGTTCAAGTACTTTTTTGTATCCTATGGTGCTTGGATTCAAGGTTTTCGACATTTGAGAAAAGGCATAGCCTTCGATGGTACCTTATTAAGGAGCAGGTATAATGGAGTTCTGCTAGCAGCGATGGCATAGGATACGGAGAATCACATCTTTTCTGTTGCTTTTTGTATAGAGGACAAGGAATGTGATGCCTCTTATAGATTTTTTTGAACAACTGCGATGTTGCGTCGAAGATATCGTAGAGTTGTGTTTTATATCGGATAGGCATCCAAGTATTCCAAAGATGGGTTCACTTTTCTTTACTTCAGCTTACTTTGGTTGTTGCATCAGACATCTTGGAGAGAACATTTGAAACAACTATCACAACAAAAGGGTCGTCACCCTTTTTTATAGAGCATCTAAAACATATAGTAGAGAGGAGTTTTTAGACCATTTTAATCAAATAGCGGATGTGAATACAAAGGTAGCAGAATTTCTTGCACATGTCAATTTCGAGAGATGGAGTCGAGTATTTTGTCCAGCAAAAGGTACATTCTTATGAATTTAATGTCTTGTTTGATTTAGAAGTTTAGTTTGATGTCTTACTAAGTGATTCTTTTCTATAGGTACAATATTATGACATCAAACATAACTGAATCGGTGAACTCATTGTTTGGCGATGAAAGAGAATTTCCCATCAAGCCTATGTTTGAAAAAATAAGCGAGAAATATAGCAATTTTTAATGAAAAGCGTGTGCAATTCAAGTGCCCAGAAAAAAAACCTGATTTGTTCTTGAAATCGAAAGAAAATATCAACAAACATTAGTTTGGGGAATAGGCTATTCTCTCATAGAATAGCAGATTACAAATTCCTGTATCACCGGTCATGGTGATGCTACCATGGTCGATCTTCAAACAAGATCTTGTACATGTAGAGTTTTTGACTTAGAAAAAATACCTTGTCCACATGCTATGGCAGCCCTTCGAGCTCAATACGGCCATACATATGGACCTGAAGTTTACGAGCACTCCTCTCAATATTATTTGGTGGAAAAATATGAAATGGCATATAGTGGGCATATTACTTCGGTGCCTCCCGAAGAATCTTAGGTTGTTCCAGTAGAGCTTATAGGGAGATTAATACCTCTTCCATATATTGACCTGAGCACTATTAAACTGGGAAGAAATCCATATAAAAGGAGGGGTGGAGTTGGAGAATCATTTTCTTCAAGAAGAAATAAGTGCTCCATATGTAAGTGCGCTGCCCACAAAAGAACTACATGCCCAAATCATAATCCACCATGATCGTTGTAATTACAGAAACTTGTATTGTTATTTGTTTGTTTGTTGTGGACTTTTATATATTTAACTCATTGTTGTGAACCTAATGTTATCATTTATTATATATAAAATATCTTTTTTTAAATAACTTGTGCATCAATAAAATGAGGCAAAACATGAACTAAATAACACAGCAAACCACAATTATTCTCAAGAGTTGCACAAACAACTGGAATGCTTTCCTCCAACAGATGAAAATATATCGAAACAGATGGATAATTTGTTGAAACCCAACAGATGACCAATCGGTTCCAACACATGGTCCATTTGTTGAAAGAACTCAAAAGCCAAAATTACTAGTGCTACTGGATTCAACATTTCCTCCAACCATTGACAGGTTAACATGTATTAGATTAGAAGAAATAGACAAAATGAAAATTGAATAAGAATTAAAACGCCAAAATCTGACTAAAAGTAAATTTTTCATTAAATGAAAAATAAAATACATTAGGTATAGATCCGATATAGAAAAATTAAAATACATATGCTAAAAGAAAAAACACATTCTAATTATTATTATTATTATCATCATCATTAATGACAGCTAGCCAATCAACTCGCAGCAGCAGGGCTCTCATCAGCCTCTGCATCTCTCTAAACATTGTCGCTCTCACAGTGACAAACTCGCTCTGCAGGTCATTAACCTGCCTTTGAAGTTCCCACACTGTGTCGCATAGAATAACAATGTCCGGAAAAGGATCAGCCATATCTAGAACACGCATGAATTGACAAATGTAAAGAAAAATATTCATAATGTAATACAATGTATACGACCAACTAGCAAATTTACGCCAGAAAAAAACTTACCTCAACGAGAAAGGAATATGCTCTTTGAAGAGAAGTGGTTGAATATGTCACACGAAAGAAAAAAATGCAAGAAATAAATAGAGTTGAACAAAGATTAAGGAGGGACCTATAATATAATCTGGATGTGTCAGGCCAAAAGGCAGGACTGTTCAGCTCCATTGTATGAATTACATTCAAACTGGTGGTATTTTATTTTCTGTGAAAAGTCACAAATTTTTCTTTTACACTAATTACTTCTCACCTTTTCATAGCGGTTTGAGACTCGATAAAAGACATTATTATTGAGCTGTTGCAATAGACCGTCCAGTATTTTTAATAGATTTAGCATCTGTTGCAACAGATGAATGGATTGAATGTGCAAAAGACGGCTGTCAAAATAGATTTACTATCTATTGTAATAGATGGTTTGTATATGCAACAAATAAGACATCTGATGCAACTTATGTATTATCTGTTGCAACGGATGGATAGTATGTATAAGTTGGAGGAGATGTTTTGATATCTTCTAACAGCTGATTCATCAGTTTCAGTTTCAACAGATGGAGTATTTGGTTCATTAGCTGTTTTGAATGTGTTAGATAACAAGTTTTCACCTCTTTTTAATAGCCCTCCGTTACGTATTAGTTGGGCCCTATGGGCTTGGCACACCAATTAATAAAAATATAAATTAGGTGATTATTTTACCAAATTGGCCTTATAAATTATGATTAGAAAGTATAAATGTGAATAATATACTTTACGTAGTCATTTAATAGTAGGGGTAATCTTGAAAGAATATAATAAAATTCTCTTGATTTTATAAATAGGAAAGCTAAATTGAAATAAACATTTTTAGAAAGAAGTAATCACATGCGTGCAGATTAATTAAAAAAAAAGTCAGGTCTATCGCAACAGATTTACCATCTGTTGCAACATATAGATTATCTGTTGCGACAGATGGACCATATGTTGGAGGAGATGTTTTGATTTCTTCCAACAGCTGATTCGTCAATTGCAACAGATGGAGATTTCGATTCATCAGCTATTTGAATGTGTTAAGATAAAAAGTCATGACTCTTCACACCTCCATTTTACTAGTCATCACATTCGTGCAGATTAAACAACACTGACATGTCCTGATGGGGTAGGAAGAATAAAATGCATGCAATGGATCCCATTTTCATGCATGCAAGTTATGTATATTATTGATCAGGCTACCGTGAAGACACACATAAAGTACAATGATTTTGTGAATGCAGTTTCTTATCGATTTGACATTGATCCTTCAAACAAGATCTTGAATTATACAGTTTAGTTTGATAGGTGCGAACTGATAAGGCCGAAGGGTTCTAAGATGGTGGTGTCGATACCCCGTTACAATTTAATGACACGATTTATGCACATGTTTTTGTGTCAAGTTTGGGGAAGGGTTCAAATTTTTGGTAGCAGTGTAAATATTCAATAGTGATTGGACCGGTTTTAATGGCACAATGAACTTCTTGAAAGGCCTCCAAAGCCTCGTAATGCAGCAAACAATGATAGAACCAATATAAATTCCCCTGTTCCAAATTTATATGGATGGATTGGTGGAGGAGACTTTTTTACAGCAGAAGGTGCTTAGGAGATTACCTATGTACGAAGGGGGAGGCGGAGAAGGCCATATATCATTTCAGACCTTGTTTAAGAGGAAACACAGGGTAGAAAGAAAAGTGTAGCGAAATTGGCCAATGAAATTCACATTAGAAATGAAAAAACTGGATGCGCTTCAAATATGGAAGTGTGTCAAAATATAAAAATCCGTCAGTCGATGAAAAAAAAAGAATGGTCAACAGGACTGGAGCTGGACAAAGCATTTGCTCGAGAATGCAACTAGCGAGCGTGGCCTCAATAAAGACTCTCACAAAGTTCAGGACAAGAACTCCAAGGAAAAAGCTTTGTGAGCACGAAAGGTGGTAAGATTGTCAGTTTAAACCAACAATCTTACCACCTTCCATGCTCGCGAAGATGCTTTCTTAGAGTTCTAGTCCTGTATTTTGTGGGTCTTCATTGAGGCCGTGCTCGCTAGTTGCAGTCTCTAGCAAAGTGACTAGCTCAATTCCTCTTAACCATTCTTCTTTTGTTTCAACGACTGATGGATTTTTATTTTTGGATACACTTTCACATTCGCATCTCATCCAATTTTTTTATTTTTTATGTCAATTTCATAAGCTAATTTTGCTCCACTTTCCTTCCAACCCTGTGTATCCTCTTAAACAAGTACTAAGATGATATATGGCCTTCTCAACCTCCCTCTTCCCGCACAGGTTTTCTTCCAAACACCTTCTGCTATATAATAGTCTCCTCCAACAACCCATCCATATAAATTTGGACCAGGGAAATTTCTATTAGATTCATCATTGTTTGTTGTAGTGCGAGGCTTCGAAGGCCTTTCAACAAGTCCATTGCGCTATTAAAACCGGTCTAATCACTATTAGATATTTATACTGCCGCAAAAAACTTGAACCCTCCCCCAAACTGGACACAATAATATGAGCATAAACCTTCATTAAATTGTAATGGGGTATCGACACCACCGTCTTGGTCCATCAGCCTTACTAATTTGAACCTAACAATCTTAACTGTAAAATACCATATCTTGTTTAAAGAATTAATGCCTAATAGGTAAAGAACAAACATTCACAAAATCATTGTACTGGATGTGTGTTTTCATGATAGGTTGATCAGTAATACATACCTCCCACATATGAAGTGGTTCCATCTGCAAGCAGCTTATTCCTCCAAACCCATCTTTACTCTAGCCTTTAATGTTGGCCGAGCAAAATTGGATCCAATTTCACTTTCTTTTGTCTGCAAACAAGAGAAATACATTTGATGTCAAACAAGAGAAGAACAAAAAGAACATTACAAAAGGGTAACACAAAATTGAGTGAATCAACAGATGAACAATATGATGCAACAGATTACCCATCTATTCAAACGATGAGGCATCATTTGCAAAAGATGGATGACATGTTGCAACAGACAAGCCATCTGTTAGAATAAATCAAACCAGCTTTGCTACTAGTTTGATTTCTTCAAAAAGTTGCTCTGTCTATTCCAACAGCTGATTTATTAGTTACAACAGTTGAGGAAACTGTTGCAACACCACCAACAATAGCATCAACAATAAAGAAACAAATAAAACAACACCATATGTTCCAACACCATCCACAATACAAACATCATATGTTCCAACACAACCACCTCCCCCAACAACAGCACCACCAAAGTGCCAAACAAAAGACATAAAAAAAACTATACTGATAACAAGGGTTTTTAAGTTGTTCCAACAGATGATTTTTTTCGCATATTTTAATAAAAATAATGGTTCGTTCATTCAAGACTTAAAAGTCACCTTTCCTTCAATTTTCTCAATAAATAGCAAACTGGTAATGGGTAAATCATTAATAGCAATAGATATAAATATCTAATTTAAATGACATACAAAGAAGAAGATGAGATAAAACGAGCAACTTTGAACCTACCTGCAATGTCAAAAAAGCAAACGGATCAAAACATCTAGTTCAGTCGAGAAAAGATATTGATTGGTTGAGATTCCAAACGATCCTCATCTGAAAGAAGAGAGAAAAGAGAGGAAAAAAAAGGAAACAACAAAGATAATTGAGAATAAAGAATAAAGAAGAGTTATGAGTTGAGTCTAGACTACTTTATGGTTGAAGAAGAGAGAGTTCTTGATATGGGGGTTTAAAATATTCATTAATAACTTTTGAGGGGCACGAGGAGATGGTGAGATTGAAAAGACCAGATAAGACTACTCACTCAGGAGATTTTGGAGTTATCCAAGTAGTACTGAGTAATATGTTTTACCACCTTAGTATTTTAGCTATTTTATCTCGGACAGGAAATACATAAATTGCTTTATAAAAAAAGGACCTAAAAATATTTAAGTGCAATAGATGACTTAATCTGTTTGATAGTTTACAACAGATTCATGATCTGTCGCAACAAATGACGTAATCTGTTTGATAGTTTACAACAGATGCATAATATGTTGCAACATATTACCTAATCTATTTGATTTGATCCCACAGAAAAGACTTCTGTTGCAATAGGTTGAACATTTATTTATAAATAATTTCAATTTAGTTCATATGTTAGACTAAAACCTTAATTGAATATGAGTTCTCATAGGGTCAAATATAACTTTAGTTGAGTCTTTTGGCAATTTCATGATGAGACGGTGTTGCGTTCCTCCGACCAGAGTCGTCGATCGATCACTCTGAGCCGAGCCGATTCTTACTACCTTATATGTTAGACTAATACCTTAATTGATTAATCTAGGACTAGGGTACTAATACCTTGATTGAATAATCTGGGACTAGGGGTGAGTTCTCATAGGGTTAACTACAACTTCAATTGAGTCTTTGGCAATTGTATGATGAGACGGTACTGCGTTCTTCCTAACTAGAGTCGTCGATCAATAACTCTGAGTCGAACCGATTCTTACTACCTCATATGTTAGACTAATACCTTAATTG
>NW_025883180.1:8708-9769 GCF_002878395.1 Capsicum annuum
AATTGATTGATCTAAGACTAGGGGTGAGTTCTCATAATGTCAACTACAATAGATGACATCGCTTATTTGATAATTTACAACAGATGGGTAATCTATTACAATATATGACTTAATCCATTTGATAATTTACAAAAGATGGGTAATCTATTGTAATAGATGACTTAATCTATTTGATAGTTTACAACAGATTCATGATCTATTGTAATAAATGGCTTAATTTGTTTGATAGTCTACAATAGATGCGTAATATGTTGCAACAGATTACATAATCTATTTGATTTGGTCCAACAGAAAAGACATATGTTGCAACAGGTTGAACATTTGTTTATATATAATTCAATTGAGTTCATATGTTAGACTAATACCTTAATTGAATGTGAGTTCTCATAGGGTCAACTACAACTTTAATTGAGCCTTTTGTCAATTGCATGATGAAACGGTATTGCGTTCCTCCCGACCAGAGTCAGCGATCGATCGCCCTGAGCTGAACCGATTCTTACTACCTCATATGTTAGACTAATACCTTAATTGATTAATCTAGGACTAGGGTACTAATACCTTAATTGAATAATCTAGGACTAGGGGTGAGTTCTCATAGGGTAAACTATCGATTAATCTAGGACTAGGGGTAAGTTCTCATAGGGTCAGCCACAACAGATGGCAGCGCCTATTTCATAATTTACTACATATGGGTAATTAGTTGCGACATATGACAATCCATTTGATAATTTATAATAGATGGGTAATCTGTCATAACAGATGACTTAATTTGTTTAATAATTTACATCAGATTCGTAATCTGTTGTTACCTAATCTGATTGATAATTTATAACAGATGAGAAATCTGATGCAACATGTTGAAAATTTATTTTTTACAATTTCAATTGAGTTCATATGTTAGACTAATAGTACCTAAATTGATTAATCTAGGACCAGGGGTGAGTTTTTACAGGGTGACCTCCTAGAGTACTCGATCAACTACAATTTCAATTATTTTTATACAATTTCAATTGGATTACCCTTTTGGCAATTACATGATGAGAGGGTTAAAAATTACGCAT
>NW_025883181.1:0-2114 GCF_002878395.1 Capsicum annuum
ATCGATTGGTAGGAAAGGGATGGTTCTGTTTCTTGGATGGTTATTCCACATATAATCATATTTGCATTGCTCCTGAAGATCAGGAGAAGACCACTTTTACATGCCCATATGGTACTTTTGCATTCAAACGAATGCCATTTGGGCTATGTAATGCACCTACCACTTTTCAGCGGTGTATGATGTCCATTTTCTCTGATATGGTTGAAGACACCTTGGAGGTGTTTATGGATGACTTTTCGATTGTAGGTGAGTCATTTGAGTCATGCTTGGCAATTCTGAGTATGGCTTTACAGCAATGCGTGGAATTCAATCTGGGGATAAATTGGGAGAAGTGTTATTTTATGGTTAAGGAAGGCATTGTTCTCGAGCACAAAATCTCTGAAAAGGGAATTGAAGTTGATCGAGCCAAGATTGAAGTCATCGAGAGACTACCGCCTCCAATTTCTGTGAAGGGGGTTCATAGTTTTCTCAGTCATTCTGGTTTTTATTGGAGGTTTATTAAAGACTTCTCCAAGATTGCAAACTTATTATGCAAACTTTTGGAGAAGGAGTCAAAGTTTTACTTTGGTGAAGATTGCTTGAAGGCATTTGAATGCCTCAAAGGAAAGCTAGTTGAACCCTCTATTATTGTAGCACCCGATTGGTCTCTACCTTTTGAAATTATGTGTGATACAAGTGGCGTAGCCTTGGGTGCTGTACTTGGTCAGAAAAAAGAAAAGCTATTTCATCCAATCTACTATGCGAGCAAGGCCTTGAATGGAGCACATAAGAACTATACCGTCACTGAACAAGAGCTTCTTGCGGTTGTTTATGCTTTCAAAAAGTTCTGTGCTTACTTCTTGGGAACCAAGGTAGTGGTTCATACAAGTCATGTGGTTCTAAGATATCTAATGGCAAAGAAGGATGCCAAGCTAAGGCTAATTAGGTGGGTGCTATTGCTTCAAGAATTCTATTTCGAGGTAAAGGATAGAAAAGGTTGTGAAAACCAAGTAGCTGATCATCTATCTAGACTTGAGAGTGTGCACACAGTGCAGACCGACCTTGATATTGATGATGCATTCCCCGATGAAGATATTCTAGCAACTATGGTAGAAAACTTACCATGGTATGCAGATTTTTCTAACTACGTGGTAAGCGAAGTGATTCCTGAGAATCTCTCCTTTCATCAAAAGAAAAAGTTCATGCATGATCTGAAACATTACTTTTGGGATGAGCCTTATCTTTTTCGATGATGTGCTGATGGTATTATTAGGCAGTGCATCCTACATGTAGAGGTGCCTATCATACTGGAAGCAAGCCATGCTTCCCAAGTTGGAGGTCACCATGCAGGTGAACGGACAGCCAAGAAAGTACTGCAAAGTGGCTACTATTGGCCTTCATTATTCAAGGATGCCTACGATTTTGTAAGAAGATGTGATCAGTGTCAGCGGCAAGGTTCTATCTCAAAGCACCATGAGATGTCCATGTCCAAAATGCTTGAAGTAGAGCTATTCGATGTCTGGGGTATTGAATTCATAGGCCCATTTGTGAGCTCATTTGGGATGAAATATATCTTAGTTGTTGTGGATTACGTATCCAAATGGGTCGAAGCAGTCGCTCTAGCTGATAATGTGGGTAAGAGTGTTGTGGCGTTCTTAAAAAGAAATATATTCTCTCATTTTGGGGTACCCCGTATCATTAAAAGCGATGGAGGATCACATTTCTACAATAAGCTGTTCAGAGCTGTATTGGAAAAGTATGGGGTTAAGAAACATAAGGTAGCTACACCGTACCACCCACAAACTAGTGGGAAGGTGGAGGTTTCAAACTGGGAAATCAAGCTGATCCTTACTAAGACTGTGAATGCCACCAGGAAAGATTGGTCCAGGAAGCTGGATGATGCCTTATAGGCATATAGGACCGCGTTTAAGACACCAATTCGCATGTCACCATACCAACTAGTTTATGGAAAGGCTTGTCACTTGCCAATTGAGCTAGAACATAAAGCAATATGGGCACTGAAGCGTCTTAACCTGAACTGGGATGATGATATAAATATGAGATTGGGATAGCTGAACGAGATGGATAAATTCCATCTAAATGCATATGAAAGAGCAGATCTTTACAAGGAAAGG
>NW_025883181.1:2214-2734 GCF_002878395.1 Capsicum annuum
AAAGCTGTTTCCAGGTAAGTTGAAGTCTAAATGGTCTGGTCCATTCAGAATCAGCCAAGTTTACTTATCTGGAGTAGTGGATTTAGAAAACAATGATGGTAGTGTCTTTAAGGTGAATGGACAAAGAGTGAAGCTATATATCGGTCCAACTGACTCGATAAAATGTATAGCCACCATATATCTTGATGAAGTCTGAGTAATTGAGATAACTATGTCGTGCCGCAACAATAAATCAAGTGCTACATGGGAGGCAACCCATCATTTTACTTGGATTTTGTTTTTGATAAATAAAAATTCAAAAAGAAGAGTCGAGCCACGACCAAAACTAAGGCGCTTGGTGGGAGGCAAACCATCCTTCTAATCATTTTTGTTGTTTTTTATTAAGTGTAGGTGCATGAAGTACAAAGGAGGATATTAGTCCCAAATTTTGATTTGGAAGTGAGTAATGTCAATGGTGGTAAGTCTAGGAATGATGGAACAATACAGGTAAGTGGGAGTGGTCAAATGTGTAAGGTTCAAG
>NW_025883181.1:2834-7704 GCF_002878395.1 Capsicum annuum
GGAGTGGTCAAATGTGTAAGGCTCAAGTATGATTTGCATTAGAGTCGTGCCTCGAATTATGTAGATTCGACCCAAAAAGATTCGCAGTGCGACTTTATTTTGAGACTTTCAATGAGATCTATGGACCTTTTCGACCAAGAGTGCGCCACTTTTCCAATTGCCTATGCTCACTGCCTCACTTAGGCGATAGGTTAGGTGCCACTTATTCCAACATAGGTGATAGGTTGGGCGCCGCCTATTCCAACATAGGCGATAGGTTAGGCACCGCCTATGCCAACATAGGCGATAGCTTGGGCGCCGCCTATGCCAACATAGGCAATAGGTTAGGCGCCGCCTATGCCATCGCCTATGCTCACTGCCTCACATAGGCAATAGGTTAGGCACCGCCTATGCCAACATAGGCGATAGGTTAGGCGCCACCTACTTATGCTTAGGCAATTCTATGGGCGTCGCCTATCAACGTAAATTTTGCCTAATAACCCATTTGTGAATGGACCAAACCGACCCATGTCTCATCCTTTAAATATTTCCTCTACCCTTAAACCCCACTAAATTTTTCTTAAACCTAAGCGCCACCCAACATCCTTGACCTTTCCAAGCACTTTTGTTTTCTCATCTAATCCTGCAGGCTCACCTTCCCGATTCATCACAAATTTATCACCAAGTAAGTTGCTCTTTCATGTTCCGGTGTTGTTTCAGTGCTACGCTTATAATGGTTAACTAGATTTTGTAATAATGCTTGGTAATAAGAGTATGGCTAGTTTGTTATAATTTTTGAAAAATACATTTCATTGAGTGAAAGGATTCTCTTAGGTAATCCTGATTTTACTCTGGCATGTATTGATTGGTATTCACTGTCATAATTTTTTATTCTTATGGAGTTGAAATATTGAAGGAATGGTATAGAAACAATAAAGTGAAGAAATATGTACATGTGGAGTCGATGCAGAAGGAAAGTTTAGCAAACAACTGCCCTCGCATTTTGGCAAAGATTATGACACTAAAACTTGACTTTATCTTCCGATACATGGGCGAATGTAAACTTGATTTGACTTGAGAGTTTTATGCCAACTGGTCCACAAGGACTACGGGAAATGAAGTAAAGATTTGGGGGAAAGTCTTGCAATTGAGCGCTGATTTCTTCAACTCTTTCCTGGGTACTCCAAGTGTGGATCAATCACCACTCAAGGAGCTCTACAACAGACCTCTCTACAGAGCCACCAGACACACGTTGTGTGGATCATGGTCCATGACCCAGTGGACTCGTCATAAGGATAATGGTCGTCACAATACTTACCCATATGCTTGTTTGAACAGAGAAGCTCGCATATGGTTAGGAATAGTCAATTCCTGCTTGATTCCTGGGACACAATACACTAAGGTCACGCGTGATCGAGTCTGCTTGGTATATGCCCTAATGACGAATGTTCTCATCAACATTGGTGCAGTTATACGAACGTCGATGTGAAAAGAAAGGGTGCACAAAAGGTCCCATTTCAGTTTTGGCACAAGAGCACATTGAGGAGAACCCAGCAGACCATAAGTTGCCACATAACCTGAAGAAGGTAGATGTCACGAAAATCAAAAATCCAGAAACTAGTCAAGGCATCAACCTTACCACTGCTGAGAGACATGCTAGAGATGATAGTTTTTTCACCATCTGTATGGTATGACTAGGTTTACTATGATGAATGGGGGTCGTGTACCGACTGATGCAGAGCTTTGGCAGTTGGACTATGAATACCCACTTAATGAGCATGCTCGGGCCATGTGTGGAGTGGGAGTAAATTTTGAAGAACCTCTAGATGATGATGTGTCAATAGACAATGATCACCGACTGCTACACTCTAATTTGGAGGACAACTTTGATGATGAAAACTCTGATGCTGATTCTGACGTAGGGGGTATGACCCCGGATGTAGAGGAGGAGTCTGACTAACCAGGTTTTTGCTAATTTATTTAAACTGAGGGCAGTGTGTTCCTTCTTAGTGTGGGGTACGGGTATAAGTATGTGTACGCCTGGATTGTCTTGTCTGCTGTATTGATTGCCTTGTCTGCTGTATTGCATATTGTTTGCCCACATTTCTTCTATAGTTGTTTTGATTTAGTCATAGTTAGTTAGTTGTAATAAGTAAGATTTTTGCATAAAATTGTTCTTATAGACGGCATGTCATTATAACAGGAGTTTGTGCAGAATCACTACTATTAAAACATTTAGGCTCTAAGTTATGACTCATTCTGTGATAATTGTTTGTGGTTTAATTCATTTATCTGTTGGGTCAAGAATCTATAATGCTCCTAATTAAGTTGACCATGTGCCATGTGTGTGTAAGGTTATTGTATATTCTTTGTTGCGACTGATGCTAGAACTTACCTAGTGTGTGTGTGAAGCGAAATAAAGATTGTGAGTTTAGGAGATGATTTAGGCATTTCTTTGGCAACCCTGATTTTTTTATCTTCTTTTTACCTTCCTTTGTACATTGTCCTAGTGAACACCCATTGAGCCTTTAGCTATTTTCTTTGGCAACCCCATATGTAGCCTAATCCATTTTTTTTGAAAAGACCATAATTTGATCCAAAAGTTCCTAAGCGCTCTAAATTGTAGAATCAAGTTGAGTAAAGAGTGTGGCAAAATAAGACGAAAATGGTGAAAGTGATGCCCCAAAGTTTAGTTATTGGTACATGAAAATATTATGATCGGGAGTGGCGCCCTGGTCCTTCCTTGGACATTATGCACCTCGACTAACGCAAATAGTCTAAACTGAGGGTGGCTATCATAGGGATGCTTAACAAAAAATAAAAAAAATAAAAATAAAAAAAATATAAAAAAATAATAATAAAAAAAGAGTTGTATATTCCCATCATAGTGTTTTTGATTGAGTAACAAAATGGGTGAAGAAAAAAAAAGGGGGGGTTGGTAGATGAAAGGAAGGTAGAGTGGTTGTTAAAAGTTAGTGTAAATGGCATAATGTTGTGTATTAAAGCACTTAGGGAACATAATCACCATTTCTGGCCAAAATAGTCCTACCCGTCCCTTAAGCCTACTTTACAACCTATAAAGACCTATTTGATCCTAACCTTAGCATTCTGATATTAGTGGAGCATTACACTATGGGCAAGCATATGGTCATCAGTTGTAATCTAAGAATTCTTTGTGAGAGTGAGAGCAAGCAAGTTCTTATACCCATATTTCTGAAAAATGCAAAACTATGAGTGATTATGGGTAACATTTTGTGTGAGCGCACATGGTTGATAATTGTTGGGTAGTTCTATCTGATTTTTTTAGCTTAACTTGTGTATACGAATTAACAAACTTAATGAGTCTATGTTAGAGGGTGAGTTGTTTCTAGTAATGATCAAGAAATCTACTCTTTGTTAATAATTGCCGTGTATGTCTTGTTGAAAATTTTGTGTTGCTCTTGTGAAGTTTAGTTAGGTATTCGCATGGATGTACTATTTTGTTCGAGGACAAACAAAGCTTTAAGTGTGGGGTGGTGATGTTGGGCGTATTTATACGTCTAAGCACCATAACTTACCCATGTTTTAGCTAAGTTTTGAGGATAAAATACATTATTCTTGCACTTTTAGTCTCTTTTTAGTTAAGTGAGCTGACCTATGTGATTAGCATGTTTTTCAGGTACTAATGAGGAAGATTACAGCACTTTGGGGACCTGTGGACAGCAAAGGAAACTTCACATAAAAAGGAAAGCAACTTTTGGACTGAATGTGATGTATGGGAACTTTTTTCCGGGCAAACTCAATATTTTTAAATAGATAAGGATGAGGTAGCAATTTATTAGAAAAGGATGTTATTAAAAGCCTTATGGCTGAATTTTTAGGGATCATTCACATTCTGTATTATTTTGAAAACAAGAGAAAGTGGCTTAGCTTAAGGACGGAGAGAGAGAAACGTTTTTCTCTCTTATTTTCGCTATTCATCTTTATCACCAAGATCTTTCTAAGTTTTGGTATGATGAATATTTCTATTTTGATTTCCGTTTTATTCATGAGTAGCTAAGTTTATTTGTTAGGGTTATGGAAACCTTGTAGTATAATCTCTATTGCTATGGGTTTTTGAATTTATGATGGGTAAATCCACTTATATCATTATTCTCTTCATTTTGATTGAATTCTCATGGTTGCAAACATAGGGAGTGCACCATTATAGCAATAACTTGTTCGATAGAAAAGTTACTATTTGGAAAAGATAGTGTGACAAGAAAATACGGTTTCCAACCTCTATTTTACACGTTAATGCCTTAGCAGGACTAACTTCTTGGATAGTTCATACAGTTGGTTGTACACTTTGGATTCGAGAGCACCAAGGTGAATAAATCCTTGTTTGTTGAGAAACACTTGGATTTAGAATTAGAATACGTCTCTCTATAAGTGCATGCATGTATAAAATCCGTATTACTCATAGTTAATAGAGAAGTAGAAGCTACAAGGTGGACATAACCTTAACTTGTCATTCTCTGTGATCAAATATTATTACACATATCATCTCATCGTTACACTGATAATATTATTGTGCACCTAAACTGAAACCCCCTTACCTTGGAACCTTCGATCAATAGTCTAATAATAATTATAGTACTTATTGATCATAGTATTCCCTGTGGGATTCGACACCCAACCCAGTTGGGTTCTATATTTGACAACGACCGCTTGCACTTTGTAGTGAGAGTTGTAATTTGGGCGTATCAATTATCCCCCCAGGATAAATTCATCCCCTAATGACTTTCTTGTATACTTTTAGCATGAGAATAATAAGAACGCACTAGAATAAAATGACAAATTCAGAAACTATCAAGAGGGAAACGAAACTCATACCTTAATCAGTGTCATCAAACCCAGGGAACAAGAATGG
>NW_025883182.1:0-2019 GCF_002878395.1 Capsicum annuum
GAATATTTGAGATATTTTGAATGATTTGACCTTTTGGTCTTAATGGAGTTGTTTTGAACTCGAGTGTGAAAGAAATCCACAACGTGGTTGATTTTGATAGATGGGAAGCATGATGGCTCCCGATGTATATTTATATATTACTGAAATTGTTTTGTTGTGGATTGTCTTTGAAATAATCTGAGCTAAGTTTGGGAGAAATCTTTAGAACTGAGTGGGAGGTATAAAGAAACCTTACTTCCCTAGAACTACGTGCCCCCGTAGGAGTGAGCCTGAGGTTGATTTATATAGTGATCACTAGTTTGTATGGATTTGATATCGATAGTCCTACCCCGATGGCAAGGATAGGATGGCTCTCCCCAACGTGGGTTGTACGTTGGACTCCATGTAACTCACATGGTTTATGTCGGTTATAGGATCTGCCAGTGTGTGTGTTTCCTTGTGTCTATGGTGAATGGTGAAGTGATTTGAAAGTGGAGTTGTGAAATTTATTCTTTCGAAAGATTTAAATGATATTTACATTATGAGAATTGATATTCTTGATGAACTGAAAGTGATTCACAAATTATATGATGAGTCACATGTGTTATTATACTTATTTTATCCTCTCATGATTATGATGATTTTCTTCGGCCTATGTGAGTCTTTCATACATCCTGCATATTTCTTATAAATATTTATGATGATGATGTTTATACAACTGCATACACCCCCATATACTTGGTTCCTTTCCAAGGTACTAACCTATATCTTTGGATGTGGGCTGTATTTTCTCGGAATGTAGTTTTAGGTGCTCAGTTCTAGGTTCGACAGTGATTCTTTGGGCACGCTATTCTACATCCTCTGTTATGGTGAGTCCTCATGTTTCGAGGACGTGATGTATGATGTTGGTTTCACGAAATTATTTATATTTGATAACTGAGTATAAGTCAGTTGGGGCATGTCTCAATGGCTCGCTGGTTTTATTGATTTTCTTAGAGGCTTGTCAGACTAGTATAGATATTGGGAGTTGACTACTAAGTCGTATTTTGTTATCTTTCTAAAATTCTTTTATTCTTGGATGATGATTACTCTATTGATATTTGAGGGTTATTTATGGAAACCCCATTGATTTGTGTTGAACTAAATGAAAATGTCTCAAAGGGTAAGCTTGGGGCTACTCATAGCCACAAACACTGTGTAATGCTCTGGGACCCATTTTCGAGGCGTTACAAACTTGGTATCAAAGCCTAAGGTTTTAAGGTGTCCTAGGGAGTCTGACATGCTGCGTTAAGTAGAGTCTTGATTATCGGTGTGTAGCGCGCCACATCTATGAGCAAGAGGCTACAAGATATTTTAGGAAAAAATGTGTGATGCTTTTTTTCAGAAGTCTATCGTGCTTAAAGTGTCTCTCTCTGCTATTGATTGATGCTTTCTTCTTTCAGAAATATGCCTCCACATCGAGCGAGAAGAAATAATGACGGTCAGCAACCTCAACCCGTTGACCCATTGAATGAAAACGTGTCTTATGCTGAATTTCGAGTAGTCTTTCAGGTGCTGGCCTAAGCTGTTACTGCAAATGTTCAAGCCAACCTGGCCCCGGCTCCACAACAGCAGGGAGGTGATTCAGCTACTGCCTGGATCTGTGACTTTATGCGGATGAATTTGCTAGAATTCTATGGGTCCAAGTCTGAAGAGGATCCACGGTTATTTTTAGAGGAGATGTGGAAGATTACTCAGGTAATGCATGTATCTGAGGAACATAGTGTGGAGTTGGCTACGTATAGGTTGAAATACCTCGCTTATGATTGGGTTGTTGCTTGGAGGAAAGGTAGAGGTGAGGGAGCTATCCCTACGACTTGGCAAGAGTTCCAGGATGCATTCCTAGATAAGTTTTTCCCTTTGGAGATAAGGGAGGCGAAGGTGGAAGAGTTTATGAACCTACGATAGGGCTCTATGACTGTTAGGGAGTACTGCCTAAAGTTCAATCAGTTGTCCAAGTATGCTCCTGACTTAGTGGCTGATAATCAGGCTAGTATGAGT
>NW_025883183.1:0-1626 GCF_002878395.1 Capsicum annuum
AGTTGAAGCACTTTCCCTTGAATTTCTTCTTGGGTTGATTTCTTCCTTGTTCAACTTTTTTCCTTTTTTTAGAATTATTTTGGTCATTTTTTACAATATGTGCTCCATTAATTGTAGAATTCCCTTTTGACCTTCTCTTGGCAGCCTTATTATCCTCTTCAATACGCAGTTGGACAATAAGATCTTCGACAGTCATCTCCTTGCATTTGTGTTTCAAGTAGTTTTTGAAGTCTTTCTACATAGGTGGTAGCTTCTCAATGATCGCTGCTACTTGAAATGCATCATTCACAATCAAACCTACAAAACTGTTTAGGTGAGTACTAAGAACATTTTTAATTTGTTCAACTAAGGTATTTTTTCAAAGATATACCTTCCGCTAGGAGATCGTGGATGATTACTTGCAATTCCTGCACTTGAGAGACAACTGATTTGCTATTTATCATTTTAAAGTCCAGGAACCTTGCAACAAAGAATTTATTAATTCTCGCATTCTCTGTCTTGTATTTTCATTCTAGTGCCCCCCACAATTTCTTCGATGTCTTAGTTTCACTGTAAACATGATAGAGGTCGTCTTGGAGATCACTCAAGATATAATTCCTGCAAAGAAAGTCCGAGTGTTTCCAAGCCTCTACAATTATGAAACGCTCTTTGTCTGAGGTTCCCTCGGGCACCTCAAGAGAATCCTCACTAGTGAACCTTTGAAGACATAGTGTTGTGAGGTAGAAGAACATTTTCTGCTGCCATCGCTTAAAGTCAATGCCCGTAAATTTTTTGGGCTTCTCCGCAGGTGCCATTAGTTGCGGAGCATTTACTTGACTTGTTGAGGCGATACCAGTTGCCCCCACAGTTGTAAACGCATCTTGCATTTGACTTTCGTTAGTCATTTTTCCTGTCACCACAAGATAATAAAATTTAGTATTTTCAGAATACTACTTATAAATTTAAGCAACTTTAAACTCTTCTTCTTATTTCTAGTTAACGATGAAGTTTTTATGACTTTCAATCGTCAACCGAGTGATCTTTAACTTGTGATGAAGATTTTATGTCTTCGAATCACTAGTTAAGTTCAAACGGAGTAGAAAGCTTAAAGCTTTAATCTCCAAAAATAAACAATATAGATTCTGCAAGTTATTCCTTAAGATTGTTATTTTATGTAGTTTCGGGTACAAGAATCTATATAATTGCAACACCAACTTCAACAATAGTTCAGGTATAAACAAGAACACCTTTAAAGTTCTTTAACACCTTCAACACAAGATTACTTAATAATCTATCCAAGAAGTGTATTAGATTTTAGAAACTAGATGAAACAGAATTTAAGATCAAGTCCCCCAACTTCACGGAGTGTCCTTAAGGAATAATTCCTCTCACTGTACCCGAGGTTATGGAATCTTCCTCCCAAAATAAAATGGCCTACAATCCGAACAATAGCGGTACCTCAAATTGTCGGATTCTACGAACTCACTCAACAGTTTGATTGATCACACAGAATATTTTTAAGACAAGAAGAGAGTTTTTATTTCAGAAAAATTTCGTATCTATACCTGTGGATGAAAGCAGGTTTATATAGCCTTCATATGCCTCTTCTGAAAAGTGGAAATGGTTCACTTAAAAGGTGTGACCTTT
>NW_025883184.1:0-1276 GCF_002878395.1 Capsicum annuum
GCTGTCAACCTCAGAAGCTGAGTACATTGCAGCAACTTCAGCAGCTTATCAAGCCATCTGGCTTAGAAGGATATTAGCAGAACTTCAGCATAAGCAAGAAAGTGGAACAGAGATATACTGTGACAACAAAGCGCCGATCGCCATGACAAAGAATCCAAGTTTTCACAGCAGAACTAAGCACATTGATGTCCGCTTCCATTTCATTCGCGATTTGGTAGCAAAAGAGGAAATAATACTGAAGCATTGCAGCACTCATAAGCAATTAGCGGATATACTGACGAAGTCTTTGGCAGCAGACAAGTTTATTTACTTTAGGGCTTTGCTTGGTGTCTGTAACTTTGAATTAAGGGGGAGCATTGAAGACTAATTCAATGTATGACCAAGTCAAATTCAAGTTGTTAGTAGTTTCCTATTTTTATGGACTATTAGCAGTCATGCTGCAGTATATTTTTAGTTAACAGATAATGGATTTAGTTGCTTAGTTAGTGGATAGTTGGTAACTTCGTTAGTAGTTTATTTGTTTTATAAGTCTATATAAAGGCTTATCTTCAGTTTTTTTATATATACAGAAAAAGCTGTGTTTCAGCATATATTGAGTCCTCTTACTTTCAACCTCGGCTCTTTACGGTTTTTGTAGTCTATTATCCCAACACTACCACCGATCAATCTGGAGATCTGTGGTCAGATATCAAATCCAATGTTGCACAGAAGAAGGACCGCATCATGCGATTCAACTTTTTTGGCATGGTCGGACTTGTCCCATTGGAAAACCCGTGGTGTATTGCTTCAATATAAGTATTTCCTTGAAAGGTAATAATAAGTTTCTCTCCTTTTCACTTGTATGCCTTCGAATTAATGTTCAAGATGCATGTGTGTGTATGTGTTTAATTCATTCTTGCAGTCCTATATGCAAATGTCTGGCAACTCTCCGCTGTACTTCTTTCTTTTATATGAAGGGGAGCCTTGGAGTAACTGGTAAAGTTGCTTCCGTGTGACTAGGAGGTCACGCGTTCAAGCCGTGGAAACAGCCCCTTGCAAAAATTTAAGGTGAGGCTGCATAAAACAAACCCTTATAGTCCGGCCCTTCCCCAGACCCCGCGCACAGCTGGTGCTTCTAAGTAGCATGACCAACTGAGAAGCTTCCATGGACACTTAGGGGGGAGTATTCATGTGAAAGTTTTAGTTGATATACAAATGTTTTTGCGTTTGCATTTGATTTGATAGTTGACATCTATGATACTTCACATTGTCAGAGTCGGGAAGCAACGATTGCGAG
>NW_025883185.1:0-1403 GCF_002878395.1 Capsicum annuum
TTAATCCATAATAAAGTAATTGTCACCTCCAACTAATAATTAAGACTTGTGTCACCTACACCTCATTTTAAAACTCTTTTGTCACCTATGGCCCAAACCCCCAAGTGACTTACCTTTTTTACGAACACTGTAAACAAAACTAATTAAACATTGCAAAAAAAAAACAATTAAAATAGGACACATCAACAAAAGGATAATTCAAGATCTAAGATTAGATATGTTACACATAAAAAGGGGGATTTTGGTGAAGAGTTTCAAAAATCCGACAAAGAAATATGTCTTAAAATATTTTTTAGATTTTGTACATAAAATCAAATTAGTTCTTGTGGTTCCACCATGTGAACATTTTACTTCGGAAAAAAAATAGGGAAAGTGATTTTCTCGTATTGTATTTTTCGATAAAAATAGTTGTTGTAGTTTGAGGTAGAGCAATATTCACACGTTTAATTATCGTATTTCAATCTACATTTTATG
Organism: Capsicum annuum; assembly: GCF_002878395.1. Lineage (NCBI taxonomy): Eukaryota > Viridiplantae > Streptophyta > Magnoliopsida > Solanales > Solanaceae > Capsicum > Capsicum annuum. The sequence goes on from NW_025883185.1 coordinate 475, forward strand.
TCAGAAAATCAATCAATATATATATAAAGGAGACTCTAAGACAATCTTATATGGCATGTCTTAGAGGCCTCCATTCTTATTTATCTTTTTTCTCCTTTTTTTGAATTTTTTTCTTCATTCTTTCACTAATTAATTTGTTTATTAATTAAAAAAAAATCTATCATATTTACTATATGTAATTATATCTCATAAGTAATAAAAAAAACTTTCATCTATTTGTATTCTACACTTAAATAATATGTCTTTTCAACTTCATTTTGCTAAGTTCTTATGAATTAATCAATCTATAAATACCATTCATCTAAGGAATTGTTGGATACTCATTTTCATCTTCTCCTTCTTCTTCTTTAATAGTATTTTTTATCTTTTTTTTTTTTACATTTTTTGATATGATAATATGGTAATCATCATTTTGATGAAGATCATTAAATATTCTTTAGAATTTTTTCTTGTATAACAATAGTCAAACATACACAAGTTTATCAAGATTAAGAAGCAAGTTTGATGTTGGTATAAAATTCATCAAAGAAAGAATTAATTTAATTTGATACAAGTTTATCATGACAAAGAAGAAAGTTCAATGGTCTTGGAAAATTCATCAAGAGAGATTATGTCATGAAAGATTCAACAAGAGAGATTATCAAATCAATCAATCAATATATATATATATATATATATATATATATAAAAGAGAAACATAAAGGAGGTGATGTAACACCTCTTTATGGACTCCATTTCTGTTTATCTTTATTCTCCCTTTTTGAATTTTTTTTCTCATTCTTTCACTAATTAATTTATTTATTAATTAAAAAAAACACTATCATATTTACTATATCTATTTTTTTTGCTAAGGATATTTAATATATCTAATAATATCTCATGAATTATAAAAAACTTCCATCTATTTGCATTCTCCACTTAAATGATAT
>NW_025883186.1:0-1522 GCF_002878395.1 Capsicum annuum
TGGTAGTGCTGGTATGATCGCATCCGTCATTCCCAGCACTCCAAATTCTATTATGCCTCTTTCTCCTGTGCCGCCAGTCACACACCACACGCGCGCCCCTGCGCCTTGCCCCCTTTCTCGTTTCCGCCAAGAGGAAAAACAAAAAGATTCGTAGATCGAACAGGCAAAATTAAAATGAATTTTAAAGGAAAAAAAAAGGAAGGGATGCAACGCTACTCTCGCCCAAGCACACTAACTTTGGAGGTCTGATGGGATCAAGTGCGTTAGTGCTGGTATCATCGCATCCGTCATTCCCAATACTCCAAATTCTATTATGCATCATTCTCCTGCGCCGCCCGTCACACCCCGCACGCGCGCCCCTGCGCCTTGCCCCCGTTCTCGTTTCCGCCAAGAGGAAAAATAAAAAGATTCATCGATCGAACCGGCAAAATGAAACCGAATTTTAAAGGAAAAAAAAAGGGATGTAACACGAGGACTTCCCACGGGGTCACCCATCCTAGTAAAACTCTAGCCCATGAACGCTTAACTTCGGTGTTCCGATGGGATCCGGTGTGTTAGTGCTGGTATGATCGCATCCGTCATTCAATGCACTCCAAATTCTATTATGTATCTTTCTCCTGCGCAGCCCGTCACACCCAACACGCGCGCCCCTGCGCCTTTCCCATTTTCTCGTTTCCGACAAAATTAATTGAATTTTAAAGGAAAAAAAAAAGGAAGGGGTGCAACATGAGGACTTCCCAGGGGGTCACCCATCCTAGTACTACTCTCGCCCAAGCATGCTAACTTTAAAGGTCTGATGGGATCCGGAGCGTTAGTGCTGGTATGATAGCATCCGTCATTCCCAGCACTCCAAATTCTATTAAGCCTCTTTATCCTGCGCCGCCCTTCACACCCCGCACGCGGGCCTCCGCGCCTCGCCCCCTTTCTTGTTTTCGCCTAGAGGAAAAATAAAAAGATTCGCCGATCAAACCGGCAAAATTAAACCGAATATTAAAGGAAAAAAAAAGAAGGGATGCAACACGAGGACTTCTCAGGTGGTCACCCATCCTAGTACAACTCTCGCCGAAGCACGCTTAATTTCGGGGTTCCGATGGGATCCCATAATTTAGTGCTGGTATGATCACATCCTTCATTCCCAGCACTCCAAATTCTATTATGCCTTTTTCTCCTCCGCCGCCCATCACACCCCGCACGCGGGCCTCCGCGCCTTGCACTTTTTCTTATTTCCGCTAAGAGGAAAAACAAAAAGATTCGCCGATCGAACCGGCAAAATTAAACCGAATTTTAAAGACAAAAAAAAGGAAGGGATGCAACACGAAGATTTTCCAGGGGGTCACCCATCCTAGTACAACTCTCGCCCAAGCACGCTTAACTTTGGAGTTCCGATTGGATCCGATGCGTTTGTGCTGGTATGATCGCATCCGTCATTCCCAGAACGACAAATTTTATTATGCCTCTTTCTCCACCGCGGTCCGTCACACCCAGCACGCGCGCCCCTGCGCCTTGCCCCCTTTCTCGTTTC
>NW_025883186.1:1622-4108 GCF_002878395.1 Capsicum annuum
GATCGAACCGGCAAAATTAAACCGAATTTTAAAGGAAAAAAAAAAGAAGGGATACAACACGAGGACTTCCCAGGGGGTCACCCATCCTAGTACAACTCTCGCCCAAGCACGCTTAACTTCGAAATTCCGATGGGATCCGATGCATTAGTGCTGGTATGATCGCATCCGTCATTCCCAGAACTCAAAATTCTATTATGCCTCCTTCTCCTCCGCCGCCCGTCACACCCCGCACGTACGCCCCTACGCCTTGCCCCCTTTCTCCTTTCCGCCCAGAGGAAAAACAAAAAGATTCGCCGATCGAACCGGCAAAATTAAACCGAATTTAATAAGAAAAATAAAAGAAAGGGATGCAACACGAGGACTTCCGAGGGGGTCACCCATCCTAGTACTTCTCTCGCTCAATCACGCTTAACTAAGGAGTTCTGATGGGATCCGGTGCGATAGTGGTGGTATGATCGCATCCGTCATTCACAGCACTCCAAATTCTATTATGCCTCTTTCTCCTCCGCCGCCCGTCATACCCAGCACTTTGGCCTCCGCACCTCGCCCCCTTTCTTTTTTCCGCCAAGAGGAAAAGCAAAAAGATTCGCCGATCGAACCGGCAAAATTAAATCGAATTTTAAAGGACAAAAAAAGGAAGGGATGCAACACGAGGACTTCCCAGTGGGTCACCCATCCTAGTACAACTCTCTCCCAAGCACACTTAACTTCGGAGTTCCGGTGGGATCCGGTGCGTTAGTGCTGGTACGATCGCATCCGTCATTCCCAGCACTCCAAATTCTATTATGCCTCTTTGTCCTCCGCCGCCCGTCACACCCTGCACGCGCTCCCTTGTGCCTTGCCCCCTTTCTAGTTTCCGCAAAGCGGAAAAACCAAAAGATTCGTCGATCGAACCGACAAAATTAAACCGAATTTTAAAGGAAAAAAAAATGAAGGGATGCAACACAATTCTCGCCCAAGCATGCTAATTTTGGAGGTCTGATGGGATCCGGTGCGTTAGTGCTGGTATGATCGCATCCGTCACTCCCAGCACTCCAAATTCTATTATGCCTCTTTCTCTCGTGCCGCCCGTCACACCCCGCACGCGGGCCTCCGCGCCTCGCCCCCTTTCTTGTTTTCGTCAAGAGAAAAAACAAAAAGTTTCGTCGATCGAACCGGCAAAATTAAACCGAATTTTAAAGGACAAAAAAAGGAAGGGATGCAACACGAGGACTTCCCAGTGGGTCACCCATCCTTGTACAACTCTCTCCCAAGCACGCTTAACTTCGTAGATTCGTAGATCGATCGCATTCGTCATTCCCAGCACTCCAAATTCTATTAAGCCTTTTTCTCCTGCGCCGCCCGTCACACCCCGCACGCGGGCCTCCGCGCCTCGGCCCCTTTTTTGTTTCCGCCTAGAGGAAAAATAAAAAGATTCGCCGATCGAACCGGCAAAATTAATTGAATTTTAAAGGAAAAAAAAAGGATGGGATGCAACATGAGGACTTTCCAAGGGGTCACCCATCCTAGTACAACTCTCGCCCAAGCACGCTTAACTTCGGGGTTCCGATGGGATCCGGTGCGTTAGTGCTGGTATAATCACATCTGTCATTCCCAGCACTCCAAATTTTATTATGCCTCTTTCTCCTCCGCCGCCCGTCACACCCCGCACGCGCGCCCCTGTTCGTTGCCCCCTTTATCGTTTCCGCCCAGAGGAAAAACAAAAAGATTCGCCGATCGAACCGGCAAAATTAAACCGAATTTTAAAGGAAAAAAAAAGGAACGGATGCAATACGAGGACTTCCCAGGGGGTCACCCATGCAAGTACTACTCCCGCCCAAGCACGCTTTACTTTGGAGTTCTTATGGGATCCGGTGCGTTAGTGTTGGTATGATCGCATCCGTCATTCCCAGCACTCCAAATTCTATTATGCCTCTTTCTCCTGCGCCGCTCGTCACACCCAACACGCGCGCCCCTGCGCCTTTCCCATTTTCTCGTTTCCGCCGAGAGAAAAACAAAAAGATTCGCCGATCGAACCGACAAAATTAATTGAATTTTAAAGGAAAAAAAAAAAGAAGGGGTGCAACATGAGGACTTCCCAGGGGTCACCCATCCTAGTACTACTCTCGCCCAAGCACGCTAACTTTAAAGGTCTGATGGGATCCGGAGCGTTAGTGCTGGTATGATAGCAACCGTCATTCCCAGCACTCCAAATTCTATTAAGCCTCTTTCTCCTGCGCCGCCCGTCACACCCCGCACGCGGGCCTCCGCGCCTCGCCCCCTTTCTTGTTTCCGCCTAGAGGAAAAATAAAAAGATTCGCCGATCAAACCGGCAAAATTAAACCGAATATTAAAGGAAAAAAAAAGAAGGGATGCAACACGAGGACTTCTCAGGTGGTCACCCATCCTAGTACAACTCTCGCCCAAGCACGCTTAACTTCGGGGTTCCGATGGGATCCGATAAGTTAGTGCTGGTATGATCACATCCTTCATTCCCAGCACTCCAA
>NW_025883187.1:0-5159 GCF_002878395.1 Capsicum annuum
AGTCCTTGAAGAGAAAGTAGTTGAAGGTGTAACAAGAGTGAGGAATAAATAGTGTGTAGTAGAACGAACGATTGAGTAAGGAGGGACCTATTTATAGAGGATTGAACTTGAATGAGTTAGGCAAAAAATCACAACTGTTCACCTCCATTTATTAATGACATTCTTGATTACTGTAAAAAGTTATTACTTAATTAAATTAATCAATTTAATGATAAGTCATGACTTTTCAGCTTTATTATTATTAATAACTAGTTTTTTCCAGGAATCATTTTTTTACACTGTTTTGGACAACAGATAATATATCTGTTGCATCAGATAAATCATCTGTTACAACAAATATATCATGATTTGCAACAAATAGATAACTTGTTGCATCAGATATAATATATCTGTTGCAACATATAATATATATATTTTTTAAAAAAATATATTATCTTCATGACATCCAAATTTTTTGACTTTTTAATTATATAAATTTATAAAGCAGATTTAAAGGCACAACTGTTCACCTCCATTTATTAATGACATTCTTGATTATTGTAAAATCAATATTATGATAAGTCATGACTTTTCAGCTTTATTATTATTAATAATTAGTTCTTTCCATGAACCTTTTTTTTACACTAAGTTGGACAATAGATAATATATCTGTTGCATCAAATAAATCATCTATTACAACAGATATATCATGATTTGCAACGAATAGATAACCTGTTGCATAAGATAATATATCTGTTGCAACATATAATATATATATTTTTTTAAAAAAATATATTATCTTCATGACATCCAAATTTTTTGACTTTTTAATTATATAAATTAATAAAGCAGATTTAAAGGTACAACTGTTCACCTCCATTTATTAATGACATTCTTGATTACTGTAAAAAGTTATGACTTAATTAATTAATCAATATTATGATAAGTCATGACTTTTCAGCTTTATTATTATTAATAATTAGTTCTTTCCAGGAATTATTTTTTTTACACTGAGTTGGACAACAAATAATATATCTGTTGCAGCAGATAAATCATCTATTACAACAAATATATCATGATTTGCAACAAATAGATAACCTCTTGCAACAGATAATATATCTGTTGCAACATATATTATATATATTTTTTAAAAAAACTATCTTCAGGACATCCAAATTTTTTGATTTTTTAATTATATAAATTAATAAAGCAGATTTAAAGGCTCAGCTGTTCACCTCCATTTATTAATGACATTCTTGATTACTATAAGAAGTTATGACTTAATTAAATTAAACAATATTGTGATAAGTCATGACTTTTCAGATTTATTATTAAAATAATTAATTCTTTACATGAACCATTTTTTATTTACAATGAGTTGGAAAACAGATTATATATCTGTTGCATCAGATAAATCATTTGTTACAACAGATATATCATCTGTTGCAACAAATAGATAACCTGTTACATAAGATAATATATGTGTTGCAACATATAATATATATATATATTTAAAAAATATATTATCTTCATGACATCCAAATTTTCTGAATTTTTAATTATATAAATTAATAAAGCAGATTTAAAGGCACAACTGCTCACCTCCATTTATTAATGACATTCTTGATTACTGTAAAAATTTATGACTTAATTAAATTAATCAATATTATAATAAGTCATGACTTTTCAGCTTTATTATTATTAATAATTAGTTCTTTCCATGAACCTTTTTTTTACACTAAGTTGGACAATAGATAATATATTTGTTGCATCAAATAAATCATCTGTTACAACAGATATATCATGATTTGCAATGAATAGATAACCTGTTGCATAAGATAATATATCTGTTGTAACATATAATATATATATTTTTTTAAAAAAATATATTATCTTCATGACATCTAAATTTTCTAACTTTTTAATTATATAAATTAATAAAGCAGATTTAAAGGCACAACTGTTCACCTTCATTTATTAATGACATTCTTGATTACTGTAAAAAGTTATGACTTAATTAAATTAAACAATATTGTGATAAGTCATGATTTTTCAGCTTGAAGCTTAGCTTTATAATTATTAAAATAATTAGTTTTTTCCAGCAACCATTTATTTTTTACACTGAGTTGCACAACAGATTATATATCTGTTGCATCAGATAAATCATCTGTTACAACAGATATCTCATCCGTTGCAACAAATAGTTAACCTGGTGCATCAGATAATATATCTGTTGCAACATATAATATATATATATATAATATCTTTAAAAAAAAATTATCTTCATGACATCCAATTTTTTTGAGTTTTTAATTATATAAATTAATAAAGAGGATTTAAAAACAAGAATATTTCTGGTGAGTTTTTTACGTTTTAAATTGTGTTTATCATTTATTTCCTTATTCTTTTCTGTGAAAAAAAATGACTTAATTAAATCAAGCTGGTGGTGAGTTTTTTATTATTGTGACAAGTCATGACTTTTCAGCTTATTAAATTTAAATAACTTTTTTCTCAATTTAAAAATTGAATACACCTGGTTTTCAATAACCGTTCCGTTTCTTTAATAACCATTTTTATTAATTAAGTTATGGCAACAGATTGTATATCTATTGCATCAGATAACCCATCTGTTTCAACAAATATACCATCTATTGCTATAAACCGACCATCTGTTTAAGGAGTTTTTTTAATTTCTTCTAACTGATTCATAAGTCGCAACAGATGAGGAATTTGATGCATCAGAATAGTTTTTTGTTTTTGTTTGTTTGTTGAATGTGTTTAGACAAAAGTCACAGTCACGACTATTCATTAACTTTTTTCTTAAAAATCATATCATTATATATATATCTTAATTAAATTAATCCAATGTTGTGACTTTTTTAAAATTAAATAATCTTTCTCTTACGATTATAATATCATTTAGTTCCTTATTATTTATTAACGAACCATTTTTAGGAGAATTTCTCATCATGACCGTATCCCTAACTCCAACTGCCAACATGTTGAGAATAGAGAATAAATAGAATGATAATTAAATATTGAATAAGAATTAAAAATTCAAAATTGACCAAACCAAACCAAACATATACATGAATATTTTTGAATCCCTTATAGATATTCGGATATAAAAAGGCGAAATACATACGCTAAAAGAAAGAAAAACATAACCTAATTATTATTATTATTATTACTATTATTATTGTCAACCTGACAATTTTCATCCGGCAGCAGCAGGGCCCTCCTCAGCCTTGCTCGAAAGCCGGCCAAATCCCTCTGGAGTTCATCAAACTGCCTTTGAAGTTTCTGCAAGGACTCGATATGAACCTTCTTGTACAAATCTGGATCTGAGATATTAGTATTGTAAGTATAGTAGAATGAACGAGAGTGAGTGAGAGTGAGTGAGGAGGTCGGAGGGACCTATTTATAAAATGATTGAATTGGAAGGGACTAGACTTAGTCAAACAAAAAGTCACGACTGTTCATATCCCTTAAAAGGAAAAATTACACAAATCCCATAGTTAAGATATCATATTACACAATATCTCTTAACGTTTTAAGAAATTACATAAAATCGTGGATTCATATTTACTAGTGATACATATGCTATATGTATCACTACTATATACATATGTATATACTAGTGATACATATACATATGTATCACTAGTCCATATATGTATCACTGCTTAACATATGTATTACAATTTTAAATTTCGGGATAAGATGTAATTAGAAAACTATTCGGGATTTAATATAATATTGCTGAAACTATCTGGGATTTATGTGTTATGTATGTTAGTGTTACTTAAATAAAGCTGGTGACTTTGTTAATAAGTAAATTAGAAAAAAAACGAATCTAAATACAACATTTTATCTTTTTGTTGTATTTTCGAAAGAGAAATATTGGTAATCTGTTGCAAATTATATTCCACCTATCAGATAACTTACAACATATGGACAATCTGTTAGAATAGATGGATATATCAGTTTGCTTTTCCATCAGCTGTGGCATCTGTTGCAACTTGCTACTCCTCTGTTTATTCAATTTCATTGAGAGCAATCAATTTTTCTAAACACTTCTTGGCCAAATTCAATTTTTGCTCTTGAATTGCTTCTCTCTTTTTTCTTTGCATGCTTCAACTAAACTAAATTTCTGCTATTGGATTGAGGGCAAAAATTAAATTTGGAGGCCAGCTTGAAGGATGCAAAGAAAAAAAAAAAAGCAATCTAAGAGAAAAAATTGAGTTTGGCCAAGAAGTGTTTAGAAAAATCTATTGCTCTCGATGAAATTGAATAAATAGATGAAAGTAAGTTCCAACAGACGCCACAGCTGATGGAAAAACAAACTGATATATCCATCTATTGCAACAGATTGTCCATAAGTTGTAAGTTATCTGACATGTGGAATATATTTTGCAACAGATTACCATCTGTCTCTTTCAGAAATACAACAAAAAAATAAAATATTGTATTTATATCTATTTCTTTAATTTACATATTAATAAAGTCACCAGTTTTATTTAAGTAACACACACAACACATAAATCCCGAATAGTTTCAGCAATATTACATTAAATCCCGGATAGTTTGCGTCAGATGTGGAGTTTATTGTATCAGATATGGAGTCTGATGCAACAGATATGGAGTCTGTTGGAATACATAGCAGCCTTGCTGGTGGTTTGATTTGTTCCATCAGTTGCTCCGTCTGTTGCAACATCAACAACAGCATAAGCTACAAATAACAAATAAAAACCATCAACAACAAAAAAAACAACAACATCTGTTCCAACAACATCATCAACAACAAAGAAGTATACATCCTATGTTCCAACACCATCAACAACAAGGGACGGACCCACATGGAGTCCTCCGGGTGTGCGAGCACAGACTGAACTCGTATCGAACTTCATATATGTATGTGGAAATAAAGGAAAAAATGTATATAATTTAATCAGTGAGCACCCATAGTAAGAGTTGTATGGTCAACCTAGTTGTTGTTTATGGATGCTTAAGGTTATTTATTTCTTTCGGTCTTGAGTTCAATTCTCACTCAGCACATATTTTTTAAATTTTGGTAACCAACTCTTCTCTTCTTATTCACTTTAAACTTTTTATTTTTTTCTCCCTTACTCCTTATGTTGATTGTTCGAACTCCACTATTTTTAAGCTAAGAAACACCC
>NW_025883188.1:0-1292 GCF_002878395.1 Capsicum annuum
GGAATAACAAATGTTACGTCATTCATTATATCATCTATCCTAAATAGTTTTTTCTCATTCCACGGGTATTGTCATGAGATTTTACTACGATATAAATGCAATTGAATGTGGTATTCCTGTATACTTTCACAGTTTCAAATATAGTTACTTTGGCTAACGATCTATTAAATGATATAGGTCATCATGTGATCAAGTGTCATTAATTGGTGTTTGTAATTTACTGTTGACAGTCAAATAGTTAATTAATGTACTAACTACTCACTCTGTTCCATTTTACTCGTTCCAAATTTTCTAAATTGATTTCTCATTTTACTTGTCATTTTTCAGTAAACAAGACAAGACAATTTTTTTTCTTTTTTTACCATTAGTATTAATTGTTTTTTCTCCAAATTAAAATGTAAACATCAATAGGGGAACTATGGTAAAGTAGCTATGTTATTAATTATTTTTCTTAATTAATGTGCAATGTCAAATTGAGACGAGTAAAATGGGACGGAGGGAGTACTAGTTTTCACATTGACGCGTCGTCTTCAGTAACGTAGTTGGTTTGAACTAATTATACATGGGAAATATCGAATCTGATTTTAAAAGAAGAGAATTGATATTCATAATAAAAGAATGCACTAGCTAAAGTTATCTCTGGTTAGAATATTTTTGAATGATTTACAGTATTAACCTGAAAATTTGATCCTTAAAATACTGAAAGCAAAAAATGAGCAAATTAAATCAATAAGTACTGCAAGCACATATAAGTTAATTAGTAAATCATCAAATTTTCTATAAGGGACAGAAATCTACAGGAGATGTTATCTGAAGGATGACTAAAAATGTTACTATCTTATATGAAAACACTTTGCTAGAAATATTGAGTAGTAACACAAAATCAAGAGAACCTAAACCCTGATCATACTTCTTAGGGTTATTGAGTACAAACACTTTGGGTTATGTTCCTCTCCATGTGTAATCTAATTTACAGTATTAATTTCTCCATCATGACCTTTTTAGATCTCTTATCATGCACAAAATGAAGATCCTTGATGTGCAAATATGAAAATCTGTTGTAAAAATAACATAAAAAATTCAACAAATTGCAAGAGACCTAAAATATCAATCCTCTCCTTCCTTTTAGAAACTATTGATTTTAAACTTTTTATTTTGTTCTTGATGGAATGATTTATGATCACATAAATATTTATAACTTGTTTTGAGTATATCTATGTTTCAAAAGTCTCATTTATTTCATATATTCCACGTCCAATACACCACCACATAGGTACATTTGCATAACCATC
>NW_025883189.1:0-1121 GCF_002878395.1 Capsicum annuum
TATGTTAAGAAGTTTATTAACAAAGAGGAAACGGAGAAATATCCCTAAGGACTATGCCATCCTAAAGGTGAAACCATTGAGGCAAGAAGCCGTGGCGGGGAGTAACCAGAGTAGAGGCGCTGTTTAAGGGAAAAAGTATCCGGATTACCATGTTAATAGTGACGGAAGAACATATTATTTAAGAATAATCTAGTATATAGTAAGCTAAGATGACTATATTTTATGTACATGGTTGAAGGGAATATTTTGAAAAAAAAAGCAAATTTATGAAATGAATGATAATATATCTGATGTGATGGTAGATAAATTCAAGATACTTATTTTGTATGCACTTAGAAATATAAAAATAGCAGATATAAGAAAAATAATATTAGAAAAAGCTTTTGGTGAATATTACATGACTAGAGTAAGCTATATACCATATCTACCTAACTACTCTTACAAATATTTACGATGATAAGTTACATAAAATTTTTAGAAAAAGATATAAAAAATATGCAGTTACTAGAAAAACAAGTAAAAATAAATATAGATAAATACATGGAAAACAAAGATATAAAATTTCTTAATAGAAATATGCAAAAACCACTAAGACTAGAACAAACAATTACAAAATATTATAAAACCAATTTTAAAAAATAGATCATTTAGATTATCTTAAAGTTTTAATATTATATATACTTAAAAATATAGAAATTATGGATATTAAGAAAATAATATTAGAAGAAGTAATAAACTATGAAATTGAAACTACAAATTATCTAGAACAGTTATACGAAGAAATTTACCCAGAAGAATATTATTCAGACTAAAAACATGTTAGAATATATTAGACAAACTAGAGAAAATCAAGAAAATCTAAATAATGAAATTAGTTATAGAAACCGAATTAGAAAAATAATGGAAGACCTAAAAGAAAAATTAGCATGGATAGAAAAAACCTTAGAAAATTTAGATAAAAATACATGTGATAGTTTATATAATTTAAAAAACTCACTACTAGAAGAACAACACAAGATAATAAATAACATTGAAAATCTAGAATTAGATATATATTATAGTACAGATAGGATAAATTATTATACAAGAATTTGTAACTCTGTAATTACTACAGGATAAAA
>NW_025883190.1:0-1794 GCF_002878395.1 Capsicum annuum
GAAAATATAAATATAAATAAAATAATAATAAAATATTAAAATAAAAAATAAAGCTGTTGGTTCGCGTTGGTATTCTTTAAATATAGAAATTCTCTATATTTTATAGGGTTGGAGATGCCCCGAATATATTTATATTGTTTGAGATTTATACATAAAATTAATAGATCGCGTTCTTGATTGGTAAAAAAATAGTAGATACATCAAAAAAGTCAGATTGATCAAAGTAGCAGAAATAAATTATAACAAGTTTGTTAAGATATATGAATGTCATGTGTAAGCCATGTGGCTTCCTTTGCTTTGGTTTCTTGCCAAGTAATACACCGCCTCGTAAGGTGGAATATATTTTGTATTTTTGGCTACTATAAATAGCCTTAGTTTACAAAGAAATAGAACGAGAAGACTACAATTTCCTCCACTTTGTTATATTATTGATTACTTATATATAATTTTATAACACGTTATCAATATGAGTCTCTACCATTTCGAGTAAATACAGATAATAAAGGTAAGCATTTATTTTTCTTAAATAATGTCAAATATATCCAAATATGAATTTGCTGCTCTAGATATATCGGACAAAACTTACATGTCCTGGATATTGGATGTCGAAATACATTTGGATGCCGTGGGTCTGGCAGACACCATCAAATCAGGATCGTGCCAAGGCCATGATATTTCTCCATCATCATCTTGACGATGGTTTAAAAATGAAATACCTCACAATTAAGGATTCACTTATATTGTGGAATAATTTAAAAGAAAGATACGACCACCTGAAGATGGTCGTCCTTCCACAGGCACATTATGAGTGGACTCATTTGAGGTTACAACACTTTAAAAATATAATTGATTATAATTCTGAGATGTTTAGAATTAAATCGCAGTTGAATTTATGAGGAGAAAATATAACTGATCACGACATGTTAGAGAAAACATTCTCTACTTTTTTCGCATCGAGTATGCTCCTATGGCAGCAATATCGAGAAATGGGATTCAAGAAATATTTTGAATTAATTTCTCATCTTCTTGTTGCTAAACAACATAATGATCTTTTAATGAGAAATCATGAAAGTCGACCTCCTGGTACTGCTTCATTTCCTGAAGTGAATGTTGCACATTTTCATCAAACCAGGAGTGAAAGAAGTCCTGGCCCCAGTCGTGGTCGTGATAGATATTTTAATTTGGGTGATCTCCTTGCACTAAACAATGACCCGCAACACCAGTAGTGTAAAAAGAAGGGTGAAGTTCCTGAAGCGTCGCCAAGGACGAACACTAAAAACAAATTTTATAGATTGTGGAGGAAAGGGGCACTAATCACGTATCTGTCGTATGCCAAAGCATCTGGTAAAACTCCATCAGGCGTCCCTTAAGGAAAAAGATAATGACGTTGAGGCAAACTTTATCTCTGAAGATAGTGTTGAGCCCATGAATTTAGATGCCTCAGATTTCTTTACAATCCCCGAAGGATATGTAAATCATCTTGTAAATGATGAATATGAAATAGTCCGATTGTTTTACTTCCCTGTTAAGTTATATTAGTTTACATTTCTATTAATAGTATCTCACTAGTCTTGTAAATAAATAAAGTTTGTGTAATACAATATGTGCTAGTAATACTATAATGTTTACTTTGTTTATATTTTCATCTTGAAGAATATATGAATACTCGTGAAGTAGAAAATCAAAAATTTACTCCTGAAGTAGTAAATCTGAAATTAAAGATATGATAGAGAAAATTCTCTACAACTATATGTATACCTCAATTTGCTTCTGAAGTAGCAAAATATTGACAGA
>NW_025883191.1:0-1242 GCF_002878395.1 Capsicum annuum
GCTGTGAAAGAGTAATTGACAAGGGAATTAAGTCTTTATTTCATGCTGATAGGAAAATTTACAAAACGTTATCAGTGTTGGATGTTGGTTACATGCCCAAAATAACTAATGCAGCTATTTTTACCATTACATCTGCTGCTAAGGCATTAACTGATTTATCTATAGGGTTCTGTGATGAGGTCACTGATGCTGCAGTGCAGATGCTGATGGATAGACCAAACCACAACAGTAGTCAACTGTAAATACTTGATTGTGGCACAAAATCCGATGACTGAAACTTAGCTTTTTTCCCCTTTTTAGGCATTATTGTGTTTTATTTGCTCTCTGTTGTAATGAACCTTTCGAATATCAAATGCCTTTTTTTTGGACCTGCCATTGTAATTACTCATTAAGTACCAATTCATTGCAACAATCATTAAGTGGCATCACTAGTTGGACACACACCACTACTAGCTATATGTGAAACACAAACACCTAATGTTGTTATTTTCACTCTCTTATCCAACTATGGATTACCACCTACTTCAATAGCAGGTGCAGTAACTACTTCAATAGCCATTTTGTACAACTTTGTTTTTCAGAAGAATGGTAAAATCAGTAGATTATGAGAGGTATTGACTCACATGACCACTAAATCAGCAAAAGAAAAGAAAAAGGGTTAGAGTTAGCTATTAATGATACACATGCGCCTAAATGGTTTACTTTTCTTTAGCTATGTATTCACTATTGTTGCTGGTGGGAGGTGCTAGATATCCCGTGGAATTAGTCGAGGTGCACGTAAGCTAACCCGAACACCACGGTTATCAAGAAAAAGAAGTTGTGTATTCACTATTTTTATTTGTTCCCTTTCTTTCTAATGGTAGGTACGGTATTAATCGCTAAATCAAATGTGGATGATTTATTTCATCACACTAGCTCTTCATTGTATCATAGCCAGTCCCCTGGTTTCACAGAATTTCAATGTAAGATGCATCTCATACCTCCATCAACACACCTATAGATTTTATTCACTTTCATTATCGACACAAATTTAAAAAAATTAAGAGTACAAAGGTGATTCTAAACTACATCTCGCCTCTCGGTATTAGCCATTATGAATTTCCACATCAAAGTGGTTTAAAAATCCAAAGACGGCCCATTGACAAATTAGCCTGAGAGTTCATTTGAAATAAGAAACTAGAAGATATTAATTAGGTAATCACCAACACAGTCGAACACTAAGTTGCATGGATTCTTCACTTT
>NW_025883192.1:0-1466 GCF_002878395.1 Capsicum annuum
TTACTGTTAAAGTATTAATAACCAAAGAACGACTAATATGGAGAAATAAGATAAACGAGAAAGTGACAATAAAACTAGAAGGGAGAGATATGTCTACCTCTTTCAGGGAAGCAAACGGGACAATGAGCTATCAACAAAATCATTACTACCGGAATCCTGTAATGTCGACCACTAACAGAGCGTCCCTTTTCTTTTCCTCGTAGAGATTTCAAAAATAGCTTGGAGAGAAGAGAGAAGAGCCCCCCAAAACTTCTATGAAAGAACCCTACCCCCCCCCCCCCCCCCCGACTTTTTAAAACCCCTTTTTCCTCGCCTCTCTGTGAGCCATTTTATAGAAGGGTTGAGGGCATTCCAGGGATTTTTGAAAATAGCCTCTTTCAAATTCAAAACCCTCCATCCAGCTCTATTTTGCCCTTAATTCATACCTCTTCTGGAATCGATGTACCACTAGGGTTTGGGGAAAATAGATTCTTTCCCAAAACCAATGGAAATTAGCTAAATAATGTACAAAAACATACGAGTACTCTGAAATTTGCTGAATTTATCCATTGAAGGGACACCTACACATCTTCTAGAGGATTATCGGAACCCCCGTGGTATGAAACCACATGCTACTCATATGGGGAGTACGATCGGAGTAAGGGAGAGGAGAAATAGGGTATTTTTTTGGGTCGAAGTTGATTGGAATCGGGTTGGAGCTGAAGTTCATAGGTTCCTAGTGATTATCAATGGCGTTGTTGTTTTAGAGGAGAAGAGGGATCTTAGGTGGGCCGATTCAGCCGGTATGGATTGGCTTGGGACGGTCAGTTATTAATTTGGGCTGCTAATATTAGGGAATTGGGTCTGGGGGTAGTGCTGATTATGTTGGGGGTTAAATGGAGCTAAGGTTGGATGGTTATTGGACTGGGATTGGTATGGAGTGGGCTGATGATTAAGCTTGAATTGGATTATTTGGTTTCTAATTGGTTAATTTTTTGGGTATCATTTAAAAAGTAACCCATAATTAAATTTGGGGTTATTTAAAAAGATAATTTTGATTTTAATTGAGCCTACCCTATTTGACTTTCGACCAAATTGAAAGTTAATTAGCCAAGTACATCGCAATTGTGGCCACCTTAACTTCACTTATGATCAAATTTTACAGGATGGTAAAATTAGATCGAAATTTGACATGAATCAATACTTCTTTCAAACCCAAGCTTCTTGATTCGATAAAATTGAATAAATATTTCTCCAAATATATTATTTTTTTCAGAATAAATCATATTTAAATCAAGACTTCAACTGTTTGAACTTATTTTCAAAATAATCCTTGATTAAAATCTGATATTCTGTAAACTGGTTATTTAAGTGACAAAACTACATAATTTCGTATAATGGAATACAAAAATGTATAATCGTCACTCAAAAAGATAAACATTCCCAGGTGAATATTCTTTTGACAAAGTTCTATTCAGACGAAATAA
>NW_025883193.1:0-2204 GCF_002878395.1 Capsicum annuum
TCAAATAAATAGTCAAGTTCAAGGTGTTGATACCAGCCACAAAATGCTACAAGCAGCAGCGTTAGTTTCAGGGGAGACAGTGAAAGAACCTGAAATAATTTCCAAGGAAGATGCAGGTGCGAAACCGATAGTGCAGCAAGATGATATAACTGTTAGTACGAATGTGGCTGGGCATGAGAATGAGAAAGAACCAGAGATGACTGATTTTAATAACGTTGCTGAAGTGCTACCAGATGCACCAGATTGTGAGGATCCTCAGTTTGCGAAGCGAGATTCTAAAAATTCAAATAAGAAGGGGAAGAGGAAAAATAGCAATAACAACAACCAGGAGCAGTCATGGGCACAACAGAATCAACAAAACAATACCAAGGAATCTCAGGGACAGCTTGTTGAGCCTAACGTTGCTCTTCCAGTTGTTGCTCAGAGTGCAAGGCCAGGAAATGAAGATAACGAATTTACACACATTGATTGAGATGAGGAATCCACCGCTCAAAATTTTCAAAATATTGCTAGGGAAGGCGATTTATCTCCGAGGGAAATAGAGAAAGGAAAATCTGGTGGTAAACAAAGGAAAAAGTAAAGGGACAGCAGCGTACCAACTTCAGGTATGCAAACGAGAAGTGCGTCTAAATCCAATATGTAGCTATGAATAACGCTCTTATTTGGAATATTAGATCAGCGCACACTAAGAAAGCTTTTAAAAGGCTTCTGTCAATGCATAAAAAGCACCAGTTTTATCTCGTTGGCTTGTTAGAACCTTTTCAACATGCCCATAAAATTGAGAAGCACAGGAGGAGGTTTGGGATTGTTGACACCTAATTTTTGCTCTCCACAACCTAATTTAATTTCGAGTTTCTTCAATTTTAAAATAAAATGACGACAATTATTTTATTCAAATAAATACAATTTAAAATATTTATTTGAATTAATTTAATTAACGATTATACCTTTTCATATCTTTATATATGAGAGTGTATTAATGTTGTTATGTAAATGAATATTTTTGTTTAAAATTAGACTGCTATTGATTAAATTTGAAAATTAATTCGAATGGATAAAGTCTTGATTTTAAATATGATTTGTTCTCGTAATATTTTGTTTGGAGGAATATTTGTTGGATTTTTATCAAATTAAGAAACTCGAGGTTAATTTGTTACTTGATTCGTGCCAGATTGCGATTCAATTTAGCAAATGAATTAAATATGACCTCAATTGAAATCCAATTGGTCCAATTGTAATGCAACTGACTATTAGATATTCAATTTGGTTAGAATTTAAATAAGTCGTTTAAATTGTAATACAATCTTAATCCCAAAAGTTACCATTTCTTAATTGGGATTATTTTAATCTGATTAAATTTAATTTGAGTTATTTTTAATCCAATTAAATTTAATTATGATTATTCTAATCTAATTAAATTTAATTAGGGTTATTTAATAACCCAATTATATTTAATAGGGATTATTAAATAACCCCAATTTAAGGCCCAATTTCTCCAAACAACTTCCCAAGCCCAATTCCCAAATCAACGGCCCAATTCTTACAAATAAGACCGCTCCAGCCCACATTCCAAACAACGACCCGGCCCACACCATCAATACACTCTTCTTCACCTTAGCAGCCAAACGAAACAACGATACACAATTTTCTAAGGCCCCAAATCGCGACAAACTTCCACATCGATGACGATTTCAACAGAACCAAACCCGATTTCCACCCACCCGTAAGTTTTCTCAATAGCGAAACTCGTCCAAATCCAAAATTGGACTGCTCCGACAGTCACACCCGATCCCATCACCGACCTGACTTCAACCCGCTGAGTTGGCATACGAAACATCCAACAAGTTTCTCAAAATGGGTCAGTTGGCTCACCCCAATGTTCAAATATCGCGAATCTCGGGTACCATGTACGAATTCGTACGTTGGTGGAGATTTCTCATTAGTTTTGGGGAAAATTTATTTTTTCCCATTTTAATTGGTCTACCGTTTTCCATTTTCTAGAAAAATCCAAAGAATATGGTACGTTTTGAGCACAACAAACAAGCTGGGGGGGGGGAATTTTGGAATTGGAAATCCAAGAAACCCTTCTTTTGAATCCCGAAAATACCCCGATTGTTCTTCTATATAAGAGGATTCCTTGCTTTGTTTTGGGGTTGTTGGAAAAATCGGGGATTAAAAGCTAAGGGAGAGAAAAAATTTCTTTG
>NW_025883194.1:0-1373 GCF_002878395.1 Capsicum annuum
ATGGGCAAAATATATTGATATAGGCGCGTAATTTCGCCTATCATCAAACATACCCGAGCCCTGGGCCCATCCCAATAACTGTGGGTTATAGCACACTAATTTGGCCCAAAAATAGCCCGCTCATGTCGTTTTGCCCGTTTGACCACCCAAATTTCTCTGCCGACTTCAATGACCTACAATAGGCCACTTCTTACCCTGCCTGGAGTAGCTTAGTTGATTTTTGGTGCGAAATATGCCCAAGCCCTGATCCTACCTCGACAATCATGGCAATAGCACACCAATTTAGCTCGAAAATGGCTCAATCACATCATTTTGCCAGTTTGACCACCCAAACCGCCTCGCCGACCCCAACGACCACTACTAGGTTGCTCTTTAGACTTTCTGGGGCAACCCAATCAATTTTCGACCTAAAACACGTCTGGTCCTTAGGTCCACCCCAACAACCATGGGCTATAGCATACCTATTTAGCCTGGAAATGGCTCATTAGCACTATTTTACCCGTTTAACCACCCAAATCACCCCGCCAACCACAACAACCTACACTAGGCCCTCCACAGCCTGCCTGGGGTAGCTCGATCAATTTTTAGCCTAAAACATAATTGGGCCCTGGGCCCACCCCGACAACTGTGGGCTATAGCAAATTAATTTTGATCAAAAATGACTCGTTCACGCCATTTCTCCCATTTGACAACCCAAATTGCCCCGCCTACCCCAATGGCTCACACTAGGTTGCTCCTCAACTTGCCTCATAAATCTTTGGTCCAAAACATACCCGAGCCCCGGGCCTGTCCCGATAATCGTTGCTATAGCACACCAATTTAGCCCAAAAATGGCTCGTTTCTGCCGTTTAGCTTGTTTGATTACCCAAACCACCCTGCTGACCCCCACAACTCATACTAGGTCGCTCTCCAGCTTGTCTGAGGTAGCCAGGTTGATTTTTAGCCCAAAACACGCTCGAGATGCGGGCTCACCCTGATAATCATTGGCTATAGCAAACCAATTTGGCCTGAAAATGGCTAGTTCAAGCCATTTAGCCCGTTTGACCACCCAAATTGCCCCACCGACCCTAATGACCCATACTAGGCAGCTTTTCAGCCTGGCTGGGGCAGCCCACTCAATTTTAGGCTAAAAACACGCTAGAACTCGAGCCCACCCCAACAACCATGGGCTATAGCACAATGATTTATCTCGAAAATGGCCCATTTGCATCGTTTCGCCCGTTTGACTACCTAACCACCCCGCCGAACCTAACCACCCATACTAGGCTATTTTTCATCCTTCCTGGGGAAGTCTGGTTGATTTTCATCCCAAAATAGGCCTGAACGCCAGACCCACCCCGATAACCGTGGGCTATAGCATAACGATTTGGCCC
>NW_025883195.1:0-2631 GCF_002878395.1 Capsicum annuum
AGCATGCTTTCTGATGGTGGAAAAATTACACTTATTAAGCATGTCCTGCAATCCATACCTATTTATACTCTCTCTGCCCTCAACCCGCCTAAGGGTACCATCTGCCTTATCAAGATGCATTTTGTCTAATTTTCTTTCGGGAACTAGTGATGGTAAGAATAAGTATCATTGGAGAAAGTGGGAAAATCTATGATTCCTGAAAGAAGAAGGTGGCGTTGGAATAAGAAGGATGCATGATATCTCCAATTCATTGATACTTAAAAGATGGTAGAGGTTCAGGACCCAACTATCTCTTTGGGCAGATTTTTTAATGAAGAAATATTGCAAGAAATCATATCCAGTGAGCAAAGTTCCTACGTCAGCTGACTCACAAACTTGGAAAAGCCTGATGAAGATCAAAGCCCAAGCTGAACCTCAAATTTTTTCAATAAAAGAAGATTACCTTTTAATGACGTCATCATTAAATTCAATATTAGCTCACAAAGTGATTGTTTTGGTTGTAGGATTGGACAAAATGATACTATGCATCATATTTTTGGTCAAGGTGAACCAGCAAAGCAGATATGGAATAGCATGGGATATCCCCTTGGAATTCCACATGTAAATCAACCAATTTTCGACATCTTTAACACTTGGTGGAGTATAAGACCAGAGAATGATATCCATAAAATTTTTATTGAATATCACTCCTAGTATCATTTCTTGGGAAATTTGGAAACAATGGTGTTTTTCTAAATTTTGAGACCAAAGACACTTCTGCTATAGTAAGATGATTTATCAAGCTTTTGGTCTTATCAAATTTGTAATGACGAAATATTTTAAAGACTTGCAAGACATCAATCACTGGCCAACTCTGTGTCTCACAATAAAGAAGCTCAGGCCATTTCAAAAGTTACATCAGGTTACTTGGAGCTTCCCTCAAGCTGACTGAATTAAAATCACTACAGACGGTAGTTACGTACATGAAAGTGGTAAGGCTGGTATTGGTGGAATTGTATGGAATATTCAAGGCGATATGGTTATGGCATTTTCCATTTCTGTCAGTTGTAGTAGCAGTAATATGGCAAAAGCGTTGGCAGCCGAGTTTGGAGTGAAATAGTATGAATATCAAGGAGACACTAATTTCACTCTCGAGCTAGACTCCACGATCATAACGAACATGCTGAACAATAATCTTGTCACTAATATGAAGCTGAAACAAGTTGTGGAAAACATCAAAAGTATCAAGAATAGAATTGGGATTCAAGTAACTCACTGTTTTCGGGAAGGGAATCAAGTTGCTGACTGGTTAGCCAAATTGGCTTCCACCTCTATGCAGATTCTTATCACTCAGTCCCTTTCTCATCTTCCTAGACTGGCTAGAGGCTTCATCAAATTATACAAATGGATGATGCCAAGTCTTAGATGTAAATATGACAAATCCAACTTCTTTGTTAGCTAGCATAGATTTGTGTATGTACCAGAAGGAAATATAATTGTTTATGCCTTTTGGTGGGGTGATATCACTTATGATTGATATCACTAATGGTTGTGTGTTGTATCGAGGTCAGGCCTAGCCCCCCTCTGCCTCTTTTTACTAATACAACACAACTCAAAGCTCATCTGGGTAATTGATTTAAAAGGAAGAAGAAGAAGAACAAAGTAACAAAATCAAAGATTAACGATGTTTTTAGATTGAGGAATAATGGATTTTCGATTGATTGAGAAATGGGTTTGCTAGAAAATCACACTATTGTATCTTCCGTCTCTAGATGTATTAGTCTTGTTTATTAGACTATTCTAATGATTGATTTCTTGTAGACTAAGATGTGTATTTGTCCTCGGTCTGTTAAATTGAATTGCAGAATGCTCTGCTTCTTTAATCTTGTGTGTCAAATTTCATCCAAGTTTCTGTGAAGATAATCGGGTTACAAAGTAATATATATATATATATATATATATATATATATAAACATATATAAGTATAAAGCTTGTGGCATTTGAATTAAAGCAATAATTTTGTTAGTGTGATCAAAAATTACCTTGGCATAAAAAGTGCTGGACCTTTCAATCATGCATTGTGAATACAAGTATCATGAAGCTAAATATGACTAGTTTTTCCATTGGAAAAGAGAAAGTGTTGGAAGGTACCAAGATTCTATTAATAAATTCAATAACTAGAATTGTTTGGCCATAAGAGGAAAGATAATTTTTTGACAGAATTAACCTATCTTAAAATACATTTTAATTACTTGAAAGAGATCACTTCTATTTGGACTCCGTTGGTGGCAACTTGTAACGACACATGGGACAATTTGGGTTTTTAAGAAGCCAAGTCTCGATGCAGCCATAATGGGAACTTTGGCTGCAAGGCAAGCTGTATGGTTCTGATCCAGGTGAGTAACTTTCCTTGCATATCACACACTCTTTGCAAAGACTGCATTATTGATCTTACTGCAGGCAGCGACATGAATTCTCTCCTAGCTTGCTCAGTTAAAGTCTGTACTAGTTCCCTTTCATAATTCTCATCAAAATGCATGCACCAACATATTTATTGTGCTCCTCACAGCATCTTTTATATCCCCTTCACAGGCTTCAATCCATTGTAATTTTTCATACAAAGATGGTTTGTGTGATTGTCCCAATCCCTTG